>NC_067116.1:5200403-5500403 GCF_021347895.1 Acanthochromis polyacanthus | reverse complement strand
CCTCAAAACACAACTCCTAATATTCAGTTATGACTTTTGGTTTTTGTTCTGGTTCTCAACGCCTCACTGATAGTTGCATTATGAACTGATAGTTCAGATTAATATCTCTTATGAACAGCGTGTTAAAGCAGCAGTTTGTTAATAAAATGTTAAAAACTCAGCTAACAGTCCGCTTGCTCAGCAAGCTAACATTCAGCTGACTCGGAGCTAACACTGAGCTAGCGTTTAGCTAACAGCCAGCTAGCGGTCTGATGAGGTACCTCGAAGTCTCGCTCCTCCCGGATCTGCTGGCAGAGCTCCGGCCTCTCACACGGACACACACCGGCTCTGCAGACGGCCAGCAGCGCCGACAACAACACAACAAACCGGGACATTTTAGTTTCTGGTGCAGAACAAACCGCCTGTTATGAGTTTAAGTACGGCGGCCAACAGGAGACAAATTTCATACTGTCGAATAACCAGGAGAGAACATCATTGATTGATTTCCTACATTTTCATGTTACAAAATTGTGTTAGAAATTTTAGCTAAAATCTTAATACGGTTTAAAACTTTGGGTTGATTTAGAAATGTTTTAATGTTGAAAGAGTAGCAGTTTTTTCAATGAAGGTAACATTAAATGAATGAAAATCCAGTGTAGACATTGTTAATGTGGTAAATGACTGTTCTAGCTGGAAACAGCTGATTTTTAATGGAATATCTCCATAGGGGTACAGAGGAACATTTCCAGCAACCATCACTCCTGTGTTCTAATGCTACATTGTGTTAGCTAATGGTGCTGAAAGGTTCGGTGACCATTAAAATAATCATTTCGATCAGTAAATTAAGTTTTCTTTCACCATGCAGCCACAACCAAAGCATAAAAACATGCAGTCGGACAGCTTTAATGATACAAACTTCAGGTCGGCCTGTCAGATGGAATCAAACACGAGTAAATATTGACAGATTTCACGTGTGAAGGCTTTAAATGACCTAAATAACCTTCCTGATCTGTTGGAGGTCGGTTTGACTCCATCCAGGGTCACGTCCAGAGAGAGTTTCTGTCAGGATTTTATCCTGTTCAGAGGAGAAACACGCTTCAGTTCAAGTCAAACAGACATGTAAGATGTTTCATTCATTTATATCTTGTATGTCCTGCCTTTTTAATGGTGAAAACTACACAGTTAGACATGAACATAATAAATCTGGTATGCAGAATTCTTTGTTTGTTTATCTGACATTCATTCTAACCTAAAATCTGTAAACAAATAAAATAATGAAATGCAATATTTAAAGCAATTAAATGATAAAAATAGACAATAAAATAATCCTAATAAAAATTTTAAAATAAATAATTAAGAATAAAAAGACTTTTTGTCAATGGTTTAATATTTTTCAGTTATAGTACTGAAATGAAATAAATAAAGCAATTAGATGATAAAAATATATACAAAAATGACAATTAAAAAATGAAAAAAAAATACAAAAAACAAAAAGATTAAATTAAATTTTAAAAACTACTTTTTCTGAGTGGTTTAATGTTCTTCACTTATGCTATTGAAATGAAATAAATAAAGCAATTAGATGAGACAGAATATATACAATAAAAATAATAATTAGAAGCCTAAAAAATACAAATAAACAAAGCTAAAAATGATTTAAATTCAATATTTGTTAGTGGTTTAGTGTTTTTCAGTTATATTAGAAAACAAACAATGCAGTTAGATGGTTATAAAATGCAATAAGATTAATAACAAGAATACAAATAAAAAATCTAAAATAAAATAAAAAATAAAGATGATAAAAAATATACAATAAAAATATAATAACAAAAAATCAGTAGAAAACACAAATTTAAAAATAAAACAATCTAAAAAGTAAAGACTTTTTGTTCACAGTCTAACGTTTCGTAGTTATAATAATGAAATAAACGATAAAAATATACAATAGAATATAGAAAAAATAAAAATAAAATAACAAATAAAGTTGATAAAAATAGACAATAATAATAATAGTAACAGTAATAATAATAATAATAATAATAAAACTAAAAAAATAATATAGAAATAAACTAAATGAATAAATAAAATAAAATAATTTTCTGAGGAAACCAAAAGAAGAATTTAAATTTCTGTGACGGTAAAGTTATCATTAAGTTAAAACTGTTGTCCAATTTTAAATTAAACTCAGATAATTAAGGTAAAAACAGTCGAGCCTCGATGCTTTTATCTTCACAAACTTCACTGAAATAAACCTTAAAACCCTGAAAATTCTGCAGAACTATTCGTCAGTGCATTTAGTAGCTTTCAAGTTCATGAATTTCACTTCATTTTAAAGAAAATAAACATATTTCCAAGAAACTAAACAACTAAATGATACTTTTATTGGGAGATATTTAAAAACTTAAAGGAAAATGAGTGTCGGGGTTAGTGGGAAAATGTTTTTTTTGTATTTTCACTAACAGATATGAGATTAAATCTGTATAAATATAAACTTATTCAGGTTGCAGTCATTAAAAGTCCTTAAAATTCACCGTTTGTCTTCTGTTCTCATCTATAAATGCATTTGTTTTGTGTTTTTCAGCTGTTAAAGTCTCTGCAGGACAGAATCAGATTCTTCATGTGACTTGATTTTAGTTCAGTTTTATTCGTAATTTGATGATTTTAGAACTGAGGGACGCTGAGAGTCGAGTAAACAGACGCTGGAGAGACATTGATCCCTGAAACACGACGACCGGTCAGGACACGACGACATTTCAGCAAATTATTTCACGCAATCGTGTCGTGTTTACTCAAGAAAAGGCTCCGAGATAATATTTGATCTTAATAATGATTTTAACGGTGACTTTATTTAGGGAGCACCTTTAAAAAGAAGAGTTTATAAACTTAGGAAAAACATCAGTAAAAGATTCTAAAAATAAATGAGCCCAACAACACCCAGATAAAATAATAAAATACCACATCCAGGTGACGGAGAGAAAAAAGAAAAATAGAGTAAAATTATAATAATAATAGTGGATGACATTTATATAGCGCTTTTCTATTAAGGGCTACTCAAAGCGCATACAATGAATCCATTATTCATTCATTCATTCATTCTCACTCTGTTGGTGGTAAACTACATTTGTTTTTCAGTTATATTAGTGATATGAAATTTAAAAAGCAATTACACCATAAAAATTGACCACAAAAATAATAATAATAAAAATTTCTTAAATAGAAAAAAACTAAAATTTAATGAAAAATAAAGACTTGTTGTTAGTAGTTTAATAATTTTTATTTATATTAGTGAAATGAAATAAAGCAATGAGACAATTTTAAAAATAGACAAAAATAACAGTAATAAAAAATTTAATCTAAAAATAATAAAAAATAATAAAAAATAAAGACAATTCATTAATGGTTTAATGTTTTTAAGTTATTTTACTGAAATAAAATAAATAAAGATATTAGATCATAATAATAGCAATAATAATAATAATAATAATAATATATTTAAAAGATTTATGTGGAAAAAATACAAACTAAATTAAATTAAATCAAATTAAATAAAAACTATTTGATAATGGTTTAATGTTTTTCAAGTTCTATTAATGTAAATTTATCTTGAAACTGAGCGTCCTTGGCCACAAAAAGAAGGTGGATAAATTCAGCTGCTGTTACTGCAGGATGAAATCTAACTAATTTATGTATTTTTAAAATAAATAAAAGTGAAAAAATTTGAAAAAAGTCTACAATTTACTTCCCTTGTTCAAAATGTGTCACGGCGGATGAGAAAAAAAACCCTCTTAGTGTCTGAGAAGTTGGGAAATCAGGAGTCAACATGTTGGTTTGTTTGTCTGATCTGGATGATCGGGGCACCGTAACACCAACGCCGGCTGACATCTGGTTAATCATATATTGTGATTGGCAGCGGAGGCAGAAAAGCGTCTTTAAAAGGCGGCGTTGGGCTGCAGACGTCCTCATCCACCAGCCATGAGGGTGTTTGTGTTGGCGCTCACTGTGGCCTTCGTCGGTGAGTACGACTGCATGCCGTTAAAACTCAGCGAAAAACTCTTTTATCTCAGAGAAATACATTATCTGCAAGGAACTGGAACTTTACGCTCATTCATTACACTGAAAAATAATGTTTGCGCTCAAGAAAAGTTTTAAAAAATGCAGTTTTACCCCAATATGTTTGAGATTTTCCAGTGATTAGGAGCATAAACACAAGTTTTTGAACTCCAACTACAGCTTCCTTGTCATTTTAAAGACATTTTTGGTGTTTGGTGCTAAATTTTCATTTTTCTCAGCATATTTCTTTAGTTTCTTTTAAATTTTAAAATAACAATTTGTTCTACTTTTCAATAGTTAAGATAAGAAACTTCATATTTTCAACCAAAGGTGAAGACAATGAAGCTATCGAGCTGATTTTATTATGTTAGCTCAACTTCAATTAAGTAATGCACACATTTTAGTTTAAATTATGCACAAGTTTTTAAGTTCCAACTGCAATTTACATGTTATTTACAGGGAATTTTAGGTGTGTTGTACAAAATTATCATAAGTATAAGCAATGTTTTGGGATTTCAAATTTAAAATAACTCGGAAATGTAGTTATCAAGCACGTTTTATTAATCAGACAATTTATTAATAGTTTAATGTTTTCAGTTATATTACTGACATTAAATAAAAAAACAAATAAAAAATATAAGATGACAAAAATAACAATAACAAAAACATTAAGATTAAAAATTATAGTTAAAAATAAAATAAAATAAAATATGTTTTCAGTTTTTCAGTTATATTAGTGAAATAAAATAAATAAAGAAAATTTGATGATAAAAATTGATAATGAAATAATAAAAAATGTGAATAAAAAGAAACAAAAAATAAAATAAAATAAAATAAACAAAGACTTTTTTTAATGGTTTAAGATTTTTCAGTTATTTTAGTGAAATGAAATATATAAAGCAATTAGATGATAAAAATACACAACAATAATGTTATTATTGGAAAATAAAATTTAAAAATCCTACTTAAAAATGCAATTAATTAAAAATAAAGGTGGTTGAAATAAAATAGACACAATGTAAATAGGAAACAACAACAACAACAACAACAACAATAATAATACTTAAAAATCATAGCTACAAATAAAACAAAACAAAATTTTATTTTATTTTATTTTGTTGCATGTTTGTTTTATTTTTAAAATCATGGCTAAAATGAAATAAAAAATAAATAGGTCAGTTATTTTAGTGAAATCAAATAAATAAAGCAATTACACGATGAAATTAGACAAAAATAATAGCAATAGAAAATAAAAATGAAAAAACATGCATAAAATGTAATTAAAATATAGATTATTTGTTAATAGTTGAAATGAAATAGATACAGAATTAGACAAAAAAATAGACAATAATAATAACAATAATTATTATAATTATAATGATAATTAAGAATCATAGTTAATAAGAAAATAAAAGTAATAAATGATTGAATGTTTTTCAGCTAAATTAGTAAAATGAAATAAATAAAGCAATTAGATTATGAAAATAGACAATAAAATATTTATGTTTTATTTTTTAAAATAACTCCATATTGTTTCTGAAACCCAAATGAATATTTTTTTATTTCTGTTTTTCAGCCAGCAGCCAGGCCAGCCTTGGTAAGTTCTTGGAAATGTTCCTGCTCTCTGAACTGATTTCTTTAGCTGGGCGTCCAAATACTTTTGTGTATGTACAAAGTGCAATGCAATGAAATTAAATTCACTTCTGTCATCGCAGCTCCACAGTTTGAGCCTGGAAAGACCTTCGAGTACCGATATGAAGCTGTTGTGATGGGCGGCCTGCCTGAGAAAGGCCTCGCTCGGGCCGGAGTCAAAATCCGCAGCAAAGTTCAGATCAGAGCAGAGGCTGACAAGTTTATCCTGAAGGTAAAAACCGTTCTGGAGCATCGATACGATCCCATTATAACGCTACAAGTCTACATGTTCATTTAGCTTTTATCCAAAGAGAGAAGATCCAACACCGGCAAAGATCTAATCAGGAGAAAACAACCTGGATTATTAACCGAGATGTAGCATGAATGTCTGAAGATAAACCAAAATAACCAAAAAGAAACCCAAAAATCATCAGAAAAAGACAGAAAACAAACACCAAGATATGCAACCTGACTCCAACCAGGACTTCCACAGTGAATGCATAGTCCTGACAGTGAAGCACGGAGGTGGGAGTATGATTTTATCCAAAGTGAGGTCCATCTCAGAGTAGAGCCAACACCATCAAGGATCTAGTCAAAAGGAAACAACCAGGATGAGAGCCATAGAACAAGTTCTAGTATGATAATAGGACCTTGGTGTCGACAGGAAGTGCAGACGTAAGCGCAAAGGTGTTCAGTGAAGAGCTGGTTTTAGTCTTTTCTTAAAGACTGAACAGAGTTTGGTAACTGGTTCCACCACCGGGGAACCGAAAATTAGAAGAGTCCAGCTAAGGACTGGCCTTGTTGTGGTGGTTGGATCAGGAACTTTTGTTAGGAGGAAGGGAGTGTAGACCTGGATGAGAGAGTTCAGGTAGGAGGGAGCTGTTTCCATTGGAGTTTAGAATTGAGTGTCAGAGATTTGGAAGCCGGTGAAGCGATCTGAACAGCGGGGTGACATGAGCTGTCTTTGGCCAGTTGAAAACCTCCCCCATGTGATTCTGATCCAAACTCTCGCAGGTCGTCGGACCAGAGATCTTCGAGTACAGCGGCATCTGGCCCAACGACAGCTTCAGCTCGGACCCCAAGCTCACCTCGTCGCTGGCTGCTCAGCTCAAGACGCCCATCAAGTTCGAGTACACCAACGGCATTGTCGGGAAAGTGTTTGCACCAGCCAGCATGACCACCACCGTCCTTAACATCTACCGGGGAATCCTTAACGTCTTACAGCTGAACATCAAGAAAACGCACAACGTGTACGAGATGCAAGAGGTACAAAAGAGGGGAAAAAATCCATTTCCACAGAGTTCTGCTCACAAAACCACCACGAGTCTCACCAACGTTTCATTTTTATGCCAACAGGCCGGCGTCCACGGCATCTGCAAGACCCACTACTCCCTGACAGAGGAACAGGAGATGAACCGCATCCTTCTGACCAAGAGCAAAGACCTGAGCCAGTGCCAGAGCAAGATCTATGAGGACTTCGGCCTGGAACATGCAGAGACTTGTGTTGAGTGTCGAGCTGTGAGTGCAGATTTCTCTCATTTCACACTTTTATTTCTTGCAGAATGGAACTCTGCAATAATGAACAAGCAATTCATCTTAAAGTCTCTACACTTTGATTATAAGATCCTTTAATTAATTCATAAAGATCCTTTAAGTAATTCATAAAGATCCTTTAATTAGTTCATAAAGATCATTTCACTGGTTAATAAAGATCCTTTCATTGGTTTATAGAGATCCTTTAATTAGTTCCAAGGATCCTTTAATTAATTTCCAAAGATCCTTTTATTGGTTCAAAAAGATCCTTTCATTGGTTTATAAAGATCTTGTAACCCTCCTGTTGTCCTTATTTACGGGCACCAAAAAATATTGTTTCCTTCCAGCAAAAAATTCCCCAAATTCCTGAAAATATGCAAAACCTTTAGGAATAAATTCAAATAATTCCTTAGAAGTTTCCCTTAAAACTCATATTTAAAAAAAAAAAACTCCCCCAAATTTGGCAAGAAAATTTTTGTAAATATTATCAAAAAATTTGTAAAAATCTTCCAAAAAATCCTAAATATCTAAAGTGATTACATATATATCAGTAAAACTTTTAATTTTTTCTTTAAGAACATTCACAAAAAATCAACCAAAATCCAGTGAAATTTGCTGGATTTTGCTTGATTTTTATGTGAATGTTCTTAAGAAACTTTTTTAACATTTCTTTTATCCCACCAAAAAAAGGCTCAGACATTTCCCAAAATGTTGAAAATGTGGAGATCAGAAGTTTCACTGTGAAAATATGTTTTTATTTCAACATTTTCAAACTTTATAACAGGCCAATTTTGACCCGCAGGACGACACGACGGTTAATTAGTTCATAAAGGTCCTTTAATTAGTTCATGAAGATCATTTAACTGGTTAATAAAGATCCTTTATAAAAGTCTTTATCCTACAAACACACTCATAGAATGGATCCTAGTTTTGTAATTAAACCTAACATCAGAAGGTTACAGTGTTCTGATGTTTTTAATCTATTTTTTCCGGCGCTCCTGCTGTCAGATTTTTAAAATCTGTTTCTTTATACCAATGTTAGAGAGAAACACAAAGCTCCAAATGGTGTAGATAGTTCACATTTACATTTCTGTTTTTCACTCTACTCTGCATGTTTAATTCCAAACCTTACAGTCTGATGGATTGACTCCTGGTTTGGTGACGTTGTAAGTGTTTATTTTGCAGAGCGGAAGTGCCCTGAAGACAGCTGCTGTCTCCAGCTACGTCCTGAAGCCGACACCCAGCGGCTCCCTCATCATGAACGTGACCGTGGAGGAGCTCGTCCAGTTCTCACCCTCCAACATCCTGAGAGGCGCTGCTCAGATGGAGTCCAAGTAGGAGCTCTGAGTTTAACAAAGAAGAAGTGATTCCAGCATTGTTAGAACACTGCGGACTGATTCATCTGTGTTTGCTCTCAGGCAAATTCTGATCTTCCTGGATGACAAGAACGTCCCGATGCAGAACCCCCCGGTCGAGTATCTTCACCGTGGAGAACTGCAGTACCAGTTTGGCAGCGAGCTCCTCCATATGCCCATCCAGCTCCTGAAGATCAGCAACGTTGAAGCTCAGGTGCTTTGGAGGGCATCCCCTCCAACTGTACGCTATTTTTCTGTGGAATTCATTCTGTAGCTGAAGGTGCTTCGTGTCCCCGCAGATGAAGGAGATCCTGGGACATCTGGTCGCCATGAACGCCCCCAAGGTCTCCGAAGACGCCCCGTTGAAGTTCATCGAGTTTATCCAGCTGCTGCGAGTGGCCAAACCGGAGAACATCGAACAGCTGTGGGAGCAGCTCCAACGCAAACCCGAATACAGGTAAAGAAAAATAGGCCCGAAAAATGTAAACACAAGTAGAAAAATATGAACTAAAAACATAAACATAAATAGATAAATATGAACGAAAAACATAAACAGAAAAATATGTCCTAGAAACAAAAAGATGAGTTTAAAAAATTAACTACAATCTTAAAAAAAAGTCCTAAAAATATGAACGGAAGTAAAAAAATTAAAATTCTGTTCAAAAATTCTAAACATAAGTGGAAAAATATGTCTGTAAAATATAAAGATATGTAGAAAAATACTTCCTGAAAAAAAAATATTTAAAAATATCTTAAAAATACAAAAACAAGTAGAAAATTCTGTCATAAAATGTAAACATAGGTAGAAAAATATATCATAAAAATATTTCTTTGTTTTTAACAGTATGGTAAAAATACAAACAGAAGTTGAAAAATATGTCCTAAAAATACAAAAAGTATTTCTTAAAAATATAAAGATAGGTAGAAAATATGTCTTGAAAATATAAATATTTTAAAAAATGTCTTAAAAATATAAACACAAGTAGAAAATTTTGACCTAAAAATGTAAACATTAATAGAAAAATGTGTCCTAAAATATAAAAATATGTCTTAAAAATATAAAAATATGTATGAAAAATATGTCCAAAAATATTTTTTAAAAAGTGTCTTAAAAATGTAAACATTAGTAGAAAAATATGTCCCAAAAATATATTTTAAAATGTGTTTTAAAAATATAATCATTAGAAGAAAAACATGTCCTAAACAGATATATTAAAAAATCTTAAAAATGTAAAGATAAATAGAAAATATGTCTTAAAAATACAAACATGAGTAGAAAATTTTGACCTAAAAATATAAACATAAGTACAAAAATATGTTCTAAAAATATTTTTTAAAAATATATGTCTTAAAAATCTAAACATATGCAAAAAAATAAGTCCTAACGATATATACATTAGTAGAAAAATATATCCTGAAAGTATTTTACAATGGCCTAAAAATATAAACAGAAATAGACAATTATGTCCATAAAATATGAAAAAACATGTCTTAAAAATATAAACATAAGTAGAAACACTACGATGTAGCCGCAAGGGGACACAAGCCAGTGTCTTATTGTGCCGGTCCCAAGCCCGGATAAATACAGAGGGTTGTGGCAGGAAGGGCATCCGACGTAAAATTTTGGCCAAATCAAACATGCGAATCAAATGTATGACTTCCATACCGGATCGGTCGAGGCCCGGGTTAACAACGACCGCCATCGGTGCTGTCGACCTACAGGGTGCCGGTGGAAAATGGATGACTGTTGGTCAAAGAAGGAGGGGAGGAAGGTGTGTTCGTAGGAAGAGAGAGAAGAGGAACACCAAGAGTCTAGGACTGAGAGTAGGGACTTTGAATGTTGGAACTATGACAGGAAAAGGTAGAGAACTGGTTGACATGATGCAGAGGAGGAAGGTGGACATACTGTGTGTCCAGGAGACCAGGTGGAAAGGTAGTAAAGCTAGAAGTTTAGGAGCAGGGTTCAAGTTGTTCTATCATGGTGTAGATAGGAAGAGAAATGGAGTAGGAGTTATCTTGAAGGAGGAGTTTGTTAGGAATGTCCTGGAGGTAAAAAGAGTGTCAGATCGAGTGATTAGCCTGAAGCTAGAAGTCGAAGGTGTGATGTTCAGTGTTGTTAGTGGGTATGCTCCACAGGTAGGATGTGAGCTGGAGGAGAAGGAGAAATTCTGGTTGGACCTTGATGAAGTGATGCAGAGCATCCCTAGAAGTGAGAGAGTTGTCATTGGTGCAGACTTCAATGGGCATGTTGGTGCAGGAAACAGAGATGATGAGGAGGTCATGGGCAGGTTTGGTATCCAGGAGAGGAACGCAGAAGGACAGATGGTGTTTGACTTTCCAACAAGGATGGAAATGGCTGTAGTGAATAGTTTCTTCCAGAAGAGGCAGGAACATAGGGTGACCTATAAGAGTAGAAATAGGAGCACACAGGTAGACTACATCTTGTGTAGACGGTGTAATCTGAAGGAGATCAGTGACTGCAAAGTAGTGGTAGGTGAGAGTGTAGCCAGACAGCATAGGATGGTGGTGTGTAGGATGACCCTGGTGGTGAAGAAGATGAAGAGGGCAAAGGCAGAGCAGAGGACCAAATGGTGGAAGCTGAAAAAGAAAGAGTGTTGTATGACTTTCAGGAAAGAGTTGAGGCAGACTTTGGATGGTCAGGAGGTGCTTCCAGATGACTGGACAACTACAGCAAATGTGATCAGGGAGACAGGTCGGAGAGTACTTGGTGTGTCATCTGGAAGGAAAGGAGATAAGGAGACTTGGTGGTGGAATGAGGAGGTGCAGGAGTGGATCCAGAGAAAGAGGTTAGCTAAGAAGAAGTGGGACACTGAGAGGACTGAAGAGAGTAGACAGGAGTACAGGGAGATGCAGCGTAAGGTGAAAGTAGAGGTGGCAAAGGCCAAACAAGGGGCTTACGATGACTTGTATGCTAGGTTGGACAGTAAGGAGGGAGAGACTGATCTGTACAGGTTGGCAAGGCAGAGAGACCGAGATGGGAAGGACGTGCAGCAGGTTAGGGTGATAAAGGATAAGGATGGAAGTGTGTTGACAGGTGCCAATAGTGTGATGGGAAGATGGAAAGAGTACTTTGAAGAGTTGATGAACGAGGAAAATGAGAGAGAACGAAGAGTAGAAGAGGTGACTGTTGTGGACCAGGAAGTAGCAAAGATTAGTAAGGATGAAGTGAGGAGGGCATTGAAGAGGATGAAGAGTGGAAAGGCACTTGGTCCTGATGATATACCTGTGGAGGTATGGAAGTGTCTCGGAGAGGTAGCAGTAGAGTTTCTGACTGGGTTGTTCAACAGGATCTTAGATAGTGAGAAGATGCCTGAGGAATGGAGGAGAAGTGTGCTGGTGCACATCTTTAAGAACAAGGGAGATGTTCAGAGTTGTGGCAACTACAGAGGAATAAAGCTGATGAGCCACACGATGAAGCTATGGGAAAGAGTAGTTGAAGCTAGACTAAGGGCAGAGGTGAACATCTGTGAGCAGCAGTATGGTTTCATGTCAAGAAAGGTTCTGCTGGAGGTAGCAGAACTGAAGATGCTGAGGTTCTCTTTGGGAATGAGCAGGATGGATAGGATCAGGAATGAGTACATCAGAGGGACAGCACATGTTAGAGGCTTTGGAGATAAAGTCAGAGAGGCCAGACTGAGATGGTTCAGACATGTCCAGAGGAGAGAGAGTGAATATATTGGTAGAAGGATGCTGAGTTTCCCACTGCCAGGCAGGAGGCCTAGAGGAAAACCAAAGAGGAGGTTTATGGATGTGGTTAAAGAGGACATGAATGTAGTTGGTGTGAGAGAAGAGGATGCAGAAGACAGGGTTAGATGGAGGCAATTGATTTGCTGTGGTGATCCCTGAAGGGAAAAGCCAAAAGGAAAAGAAGAAGAAGTAGAAACACTACAAGCATAAATGTAAAATGTTTTTTTCCTAATAAATAAGTGCACAGGGTAATAAATAGTGTGTGACTGCACACTATTTATTGTAGTTATTGCACCAAGTTTTTGCACATTATTGAGTGTTAACTCCAGAAATGAGTTTCAGACTAGAACCGTGAATCAAACCCGTAATGTTGGTGGTTCCAGGTACTGGATCCTGAGCGCCATCTCCACCATGGGAACTCACTCCTCTTTGAAGTTCATAAAGGAGAAGTTCTTTGCCAACCACCTGACTCTTTCTGAAGCTGCCTCGGCTCTGCTCTCAGCTCTGCACTCGGTGTCGGTCGACATGGAGTCCATCAAATTGGCCAAGGCAAGGCGATGGTCAAAGTTTTCTGTGATATTTGCAGAGAAGGAAATGTATAATGACTTCTTTATTTTCAAACTCCTTAGGAGATCATGATGAGCGCCACAATCCAGAACACAATGGCTCTACGCGAGATCATCATGCTGGGCTACGGTACCCTGGTTGGCAAATACTACGCAAAAAACCCAACTGTCCAACTTAATCAAAATGTATGTATTACCTGTTCATAGCTTTAATAAAGGGTGTAGAAAAGTGAACTGTAATTTCGAATAATTGATCGTAAATTTTCAAATTTCCCTGTTTTGTTAAATTGCAGATAATAATAATAGATAAATCACAGTAGTAGTATGATTAGTAGTAGTATGCATTTACTGTATTTAAATGAGCTATAATATTATTGTTTTACAGATTACACAGTATATCTACGACTTTGCTACGAAGGCAGTCACTACCAAGAACTATACGGACCTCGCTCTCGCCCTGAAAGTTCTGGGTAACATCGGATATCCTGGTAGTGTGAAGGCCATTCAGAAGAACATCGTCAGTTTTAGCAAATCTGCTGGCGATCTGCCTCTCAGAATTCAAATCGAGGCCATTCTTGCTCTGAGGAACATCGCCAAAAGGGAACCCAAGCAGGTGACGCCACGTTATTTTCCTCACGTAACCTTTGGAGGACTCGTGTTTTTATTTTATGTGCGGTTGTGCTGATAGTACTCGTCTTTGGCCACTCAGGTCCAGGAGAGGGTTCTTCAGGTGTTCATGGACCACAAACTGGAGCCAGAGCTGCGTATCGCCGCTGCCATCGTGCTGTTTGAGTCGAAGCCTCCCTTGGGTCTGGTTACCATGATGGCCTCTTCTCTGCTGAAAGAAAGGAACCTGCAGGTCATCAGCTTTGTCTACTCGTACATGAAGGCCATGACCAAGAGCACCATCCCTGACTTTGCTTCAGTGTAAGAACCTAAAAGGATCTGCATGTTTCTTTTGTTTATGTAATTTCATAGAACATAACACACATGTATAAAATACCCACACACTGTTGCACCATCATAGATCAAATATTTACTAAAATAACAAAAATAATAATTAAAGCGGCAAGCAGCGTTGGTCCGGTCCTCGCATCCTTACTGATCAGCAAATCCAAGCCACTAGGTGGCGCTGCGAGTGGTAGTGCATTTCCACCTATGTATGTCATCAGGGCTGGACTCTGAGCACACATGTAAAATTTGAGGCAGATTAGAGCATGTACAGGCTAGTTACACAGCATTTCCTGTTCCGTGGCGAAACGTCGAAATTCTCGGGATTGTCATTTCCATGCCCTCAGACTTCTGAGAAGCATTTTCATAACTTTTGATCACCCGTGACTGGTGTAAACCCTGGCCAAATTTGAGCTCTCATAGGGTTACCCTGTTTGAATTCATAGCTTTTGAAAATTTGCAAAAATTGCTCCAAAAATCGTCCAAAATATGGTACATAATTCAAAATGGCCGACTTCCTGTTGGGTTTTGGATATTTGTGCAAGAGGCTTTTTTGTATGTCCTGACGTGCTACAGCTGTGTACCAAATTTCGTAGCTGCAGATGAAACGGGGTTCGGGGGCTGAATTTTCATAATATTGCAGGGGGCGCTAATGTGCCATTTTGCCACATACATATATATTTTCCTTTAAATATCAAATATTTTGCTAGTCTTGATGTGTGTGCAAATTTTCACGCGTTTTCAAGTATTGTTAGGGCCTCAGAAATACATTTCTTTCGTCCGAAGAAGAAAATATAAGAAAAAAAGCCTACAGGTTTCAACAGGTTTCTTGCAATGTTGGTGTTTGGACCCTAATTAAAGCTGCAAGCAGCACTGCAACAGACCCTCACACACTCATGCATGTTGGAATGTGGGGCACGTCGAGGTGTTGAGACTTACTGTAGCTGACTAATTTCAAGGATTACAAAGTTTCTAGCAAAGCTACATGCAAATATAATGTCTGTATCTTCCTGTTACCATCAGATGGCACTATTTGTCCAGCATATGAAGTTTGGGCCAGATTGGATCATGTGCAGCTGAGATATAAACGCTTCAGTTGTCGTGGCGAGACATCGGAATTCATCATCATTCTCATTAACCATTTATACCATAGTATTATTACTCTGACAAGGAACGCATTGGAGGAGCAATTTTTGGGTTATTTTGAACAATGTTTTTAGTCACACTGGACTCGTTTTTGTCATTTGGAACAACTTTTGATAAATTTTGAATGATTTTTACTCCGCAAAGAAACGCGGCGAAGTTATGTGATGATCGGTGTTGGTTTGTCTGTGTGTCCATCGGTCTGTTAGCAACATTACTCAAAAATGGATTTGGATGAAATTTTCAGGGAAAGTCAGAAATGACACAAGGAACAAGTGATTAGATTTTGGCAGTGATGCGGCTTATAGTCTGGATGCACAAATTTGTTAAATATTTCTGTATCACTGCAAAACAGCGGCATGGCGTCACTGTAACCATGACAACAAGCGAACACTACATTGATTGTGATCCTACTACAAATCCACCGCTGTGGACTTATCAGAAATGTTACAAGGAACAATTGATTAAATTGTGGGGGTGTTTCTGAGTCCCACCAATTCCCGCCGGCAACTACATATTTAGGTCACGCCATTCGGTAACCGTACATAACGTACACATGCAGAACACGCGCCTGTGGTCAGAGCAAGCTCATTTTGTTTGGGGGTCCATCTATATTAAATAACCACATTCTATGTTGCCGTCATCTCTAGTCATAAATAGCTAATAAACAAATGCTGTATTTCTGAAAATACCATATGGGGGAATGAGTAGTCTTGGATGAGGGACTGCGCTCTCTCTTTTCTTGTTTGTTCTTGTGCCTTCAAACAAGCTTCATTCCAGTCTTCCTCATCAATATCCTTCAATATCCTAGTTGTTTCATGAGCAGCTGATGAATTATAGCATTTAGATCTTCACGTCTCTTCTCTTCTCTTCTACTAAAAAACCTCTGATGTTGTGCTTTCAGTGCTACAGCCTCCAACGTTGCCGTGAAGATGCTCAGCCCCAAACTGGACAGACTGTCCTACCGCTACAGCAGGATGTTCTACTATGACAACTACTACAGTAAGAGATGAATGGATGTATTCCACCATCCCATATTTCAGATCGATTCGAGTGTTTTGACGGTTTTCCCCCCGTCGTCCTGCAGGTCCCTGGATGATGGGAGCTGCCGCCAGCGCCTACTACATCAACAACGCTGCAACCATTTTCCCGACAGCCATCATGGCCAAAACTCGTAGTTACATGGCCGGAATTTATGCTGATATTTTTGAGGTATGACAAGAGCACCTCACATAGTAGAGAGTGTCAGATGATGCTATTTTTTGTGTGCAATTCATACAAACAACGGAACAAAGCTCTTGCAGGTTCTTGAAGACGCTTCACCTCTCATCCAAGAGGCTTCTTCAATTCTGGATGAGAGGGGAAACAGCTTCAAAAACCTACAAGAGAAGTTCAGTTGATCTCTGCTGAAGCTCCCACGATCACCTTGACTTGGTTGACTGAGAATCAGCAGTTGCACTTCCAATCCAAGTTTCTGCCATAGTTGTTGACCTTCAATTAATGCTAATTTTGTGACTACATAAGCCTTGCATATCTTACTGATAATTTCAAGAACACTTGTCCAATGCATTTCCAACATTTTTTTTCTGTGTTTTGTTGCAGGTTGGAGTGAGAACTGAAGGAATCCAAGAGGCCCTTTTGAAAGGCAAGAACATCCCAGCGAATGCAGACAGGATCACCAAGATAAAACAAGTCGTAGCGGCCGTAAGTTCTGTCGGGGAAACTCAGATTTAAGAACAGAAATACGGGCGTCCTGTTTTCTTTGTGAGGGCTGGTGTTTTTCTGACTGGCAGTTTCCTCCCCGTTACAGCTTCAGAACTGGAAGAAAAATCCTTCAAGCAAGCCGCTGGCCTCCATGTACGTCAAGTTCTTTGGACAGGAAGTTGGGTTTTTGGATGCCGACAGAGCCATCTACCAAAAGATCATTGAGGTGATGCGTCTTCTACCGTTTAACAGGACTTCTGTGTGGGCTGAAGACGTGGTGTCTCAAGAGTAATGTTCTGTTTACAGCATGCGAGCATAGCTGACATTCAGGGTAAAGTGAGGAGTGTTCTGAACACTCTGTGGGACGGTTACACAATGAATTGGAATTTCTACAAACCGATGCTGGCCAAGGAGATCCGTCGCATCCTCCCCACCAGCACTGGTCTTCCCATGGAGCTCGGTTTCTACACCGCTGCTGTGGCTGGGGCATCTCTTAAGGGTGAGTTTCGCTGCTGTGGGTTTGTGAACGTTATTTCCACTGATGATTTGGCTCATTCCAGAACTGGAAGACATTTGGGCTTCAAATGTTTGAAAAATTTACCTTCTCTTTTCCAATTTTCTGCTCCATATTGATCAATAATAGGTATTGATAATATGAGGTAGAGTGAGACATTCAATCAAGGCTGACAATGGGATGAAAATATGAAAAATAGAAGAGAGGACACAGCTTTGCTCTGCCCATTCTTTAGGAAAACTGTTGGATGATGGAAACAACAGAAACAAAACAGAAAACACAATAAGCAAGGCATGAAATGACAAAAACAGCACATTAAATGACAAAAAACAAGACAGAAAATGAAAAAACAAGACAGAAAATGACAAAAACAAGACACAAAATGACAAAAATGAGGCATAAAATGACAAAAACAAGACAGAAAATGACAAAAATGAAGCATAAAATGACAAAAACAAGACACAAAATCACAATAACAAGACACAAAAGACAAAAACAAGATGCAAAACGACAGAAGGGAGAAAGAAAATGACAAAAACGAGACCCCAAACAACAAACACCACCAACAGGTTATGCTAACGTTGTTGATTCAAAAAAATGTTTCCACATCCACAAGAAACATGAATGAAAAAAGTAAAACAAAAAAAAGGAGATCTAAATTTCATTTCAACTGTTTCATTAGAGATTCAGTTTGGTCTTCAGGGGGTGGAACAAGAGAAAAATGGTATTTTAGGGGAACTCCAGGCTTATTCTGTGTTTGTTTTTCACCAGTCTCCATGAGAGCCACCGGACCCGTCCAGCCTCAGACCCTCATGCAGCTTATGGACACCGACATCAGAGCAACAGCTAACATCACCCCAAGGTAACTCAGCCGATTCCCCGGCTCCTTCCCATTGGTTCTACGTTAAAAACTGAAAACGTGTTCGTCGATTCCACCTGAAAGTCTTCTGTCCCTTGCAGCTTCTCCATGCACACCTATGCGGTGATGGGGGTGAACACGGCTTACTTCCAGGCCTCGCTGCTCTCCAGAGCCAGAGTTCACACCATTCTGCCCAGCAGCATCGAGGCCAGCTTAGAAATGATGAAGGGTTACTACAAGATCCAGCTCCCGTCAGTTCAGGATATTTACAAAATTGCATCTGCAAGGTAAGCACCCTGCAAAATAAAACTCCATAAAAAGAGGGTTCAAATCTGCCACAAAAAACACGTTCAACGACTGCAAAAGCTGTGAAAATAACAACGAATATCAGTAAAATATTGATGTTTTTAGCTACTTTAGATCTAGTGAAACAGTGTACTTTTATGGTCACACATTGTAAAAGAATTTGTAAAAATACAGATTTATGGTGTGGACGTTGTTTACAGTTTTGCCATTTTGTTTGTTTTTAAATCTTAAAATGTTCTGGATTTTTTTGTGATTTTAATCAATATTATAATTGAACAAAATAGGGAAAATCTGTAAAATAACAGGTAATTTTTTAAACCTTTTTCAGTCTTTAATATTGTTTTTTTTTCTGATTTATATACAGTAAAGAGATTAATGTGAAAAAACTGATTGCTTTTTGTAAAAACAGACTTTTGGTGTGAACATTATTTACAGTTTTGGTCTATTTTTATGCTTAAAAATGCAAAAGAATAATTAAATTAATAACAAAACATTCTATATTTTTATCAGATAACTATAATTTAACAAAACAGGGAAAATATCTAAAATAACAGGTAATTTTTTTAATGATTTTTAAATGTTTTTTGCTTACAATTTTTCAATCCCTGATTATATTCTATTGTTTCTTATATTTTATATTTATATTTGTAAAACAATTATAGATTTTTGGAGTGGACAATATTTACAGTTTTGGTTTATAATGCAAAAAATTAAAATTAAAAATTTTGTAATTTTACCAGATAATAACTGTAATTTAGCAAAACAGGGAAAATCTCGAAAATGACAGGTAGTTTTTTTTTAAATTAATTGTTTTTTAACAACTTTTCAGCCCTGAATTCTACTCTTTTCTCTTTATTTTTGAATAATTTTTGCCAATTTAAATATAGTAAAACAGTTACAGATTTTTGATGTGGACATTACTTAGAGTTTTGTCTATTTTTAATGCTTAATAATGAAAAAAAAATTAATACAAATATGTAATTTTTCCAGATAAAAACTGTAATTTTACAAAACAGGGAAAATTCCTCGAATAATAGGTAAATTAATTAATTAATAATTTTTTTCTTTCAAATAATTGCAAACATCTGTAAATTACAGATTTTTTCTGATTCAAGTACAATAAAAATGGTTAATGTTGTAAAATAACAGGTTAGCATTTGTAAAAATATAGATTTTTGATAAAGACATTAATCACAGTTTTGGCCTTTTTTGGTTGTTTGCTTTTTAACAGTTTTCTGTTGTTTTTCTCTGTGATGAGATATTATCTGCATTTAAACAGAACATTGAAGACGTAAAATAAAAATAGTTTTGTTGTTTTTAACATTCACGTCATTAGTTGACATGTTTTAAAAAATATTTTCGGTTTCTTTTTCTCCAACAGCCTGGAGACGTTTGCTGTTGTGAGGAACGTGGATGACCTCGCTGCGGCCAAATACACGCCGGTGGTGCCAGCTAATGCTACAGCTCGGCTGTCCAGGCCATCTTCAAGGATCTCCAGGATGGCGTCCTCCCTGGCTAGTGGCATGGTGAGTTCAGCCCATCGCCGTTTCTTCTGTTTCTACTGTTTCTACTGTTTCTACTGCTCTTTTCCTAAAGTCCCTGTGGTGAACCTCTGCCATGGTTCTACAGTCAGCGTCGTCCAAAATCATCCCTGATGATTTGCCAAGAAGAATCTCCAGGAAACAGAAACCCTTCAGACCCTATAAGAAGAAGATGTGCGCTGAAAGTGAGACCTTTGGACTGAAGGCCTGCACCGAGGTGGAATCCTACAGCGCTGTCTTCCTCAGAGAATCCCCGCTGTACGCCATCATCGGAAATCACACCGCTCAGGTTAAGGTTAAACCAGGTAAGTAGAACCGGTTTATCCATCCATCCATCCATCCATCCATCCACCCATCCATCCATCCATCCATCCATCCATCCACCCATCCATTATCCATCCATTATCCATCCATCCTTCCTCCATCCATCCATTATCCATCATCCATCCATCATCCATCCATGAATTCATCCATTATCCATCATCCATCCATCCATGAATTCATCCATTATCCATCATCCATCCATCCATGAATTCATCCATGAATCCATCCATTATCCATCCATCCTTCCTCCATCCATCCATTAGCCATCATCCATCCATCATCCATCCATCCATTATCCTCCATCCATCATCCATCCATCCATCCATCCATCCATCCATCATCCATCTATCCATGAATCCATCCATTATCCATCCATCCTTCCTCCATCCATCCATTATCCATCATCCATCATCCATCCATCCATTATCCTCCATCCATCCATCCATCCATCATCCATCCATCCATGAATCCATGTATTATCCATCCATCCTTCCTCTATCCATCCATTATCCATCATCCATCCATCCATTATCCTCCATCCATCCATCCATCCATCCATCCATCATTCATCCATCCATGAATCCATGCATTATCCATCCATCCTTCCTCTATCCATCCATTATCCATCATCCATCCATCCATCCATCCATTATCCATCATCCATCCATCCATCCATCCATGAATCCATCCATTATCATCCATCCTTCCTCCATCCATCCATCCATCCATCCATCCATCCATCCATCCACCACTTCATCCTCATTAGTGGGGCTGGAGTCTATCCCAACTGACTTTAGAGTCACCATTTGGATCATTCCAGAATTGAAGGACATTTGGGCTTTAAAATGTTGGAAAAATATAGCTTCTCTTTGACAGTTTTCTGCTCCATATTCATCAATAATAGGTAATAAACTATCAAAGGCTAGATTGGCTCAGCTTACACATCAATGGTAGCATTTTTATTTCATGTTTTCTGTGTTGTTTGCTAACCCTACTCTAATCACAGTAACAGGGTTGCTAATCCATGCTAATATTAGCTTTTTCTCAGCAGTAGAAGCTAGATATTTAGCTAGCTGTTACTGCTGACCAAGAGGACAAACTGACTGATGGAAAATATGGAAAGTTTGGTCATCAGGGGTGTGGACAACAGAAAAATGGCCTTTTAGGGGGAACTCCAGACTCATTTGATATTTTAAAGATATTTTCAAACATTCTTTTCTCCTAGTGTTTTTCGATTTGGTCTCAAGACAAGAACATTTGCACAACAACTGCATGCTTTAGTATTTCGTACATGCATTATTTGAAATTTGATGGGTGGGATGCATGTTTCTGGACTGTGGGAGGAAGCCAGAAAACCCACCATGCACTGGGAGAACATGTAAACTCCAAGCAGAAAGATCCTATGAAGGCCGTGAGCCAGGGATCTTCTAGCTGTTAGGCGACAGTGCTAACCACTGAACTACTGTGCAGCCCCCAGTTCAACTCATTCAACTAATTTGTAGGAAATTGTGGAAAGTTATTTATGGATTTGTTTATCAGCTCGAGGACCAGTCGTCGAGAGGATTGCATTTGAGGTCCAGGTTGGAGAGAAAGCAGCAGAAAGGATCATTAAAGTCATCAACCAGCGCGAGGAGGAGGAAACCCTCGAGGACAAGAACGTCCTGCTGAAGCTGAAGAAGATCCTGGTTCCTGGTCCGAGTAACAGCACGGCCAAGTCCTCCTCCAGCTCCAGCAGCTCCCGGTCCTCCAGCTCCAGCAAGAGTGGCTCCATCTCCAGCTCCATCTCCAGCAGCTACAGCACCTCCCTCTCTAGGTCGTCCCAGTCTTCCTCCTCCAGGTCCGTCTCCTCCAGGTCCATCTCGCGGCCCAAAAGCAGCGCGGTCAAGGTCGGCAAGTCTGGTCCAAACAGCAAGAAGTCCAGCAGCTCCTCTAGCAGCGCCTCCAGCAAACGTTCCAGCAGCTCCTCCAGCGGGACGTCCAGCAGCCAGTCGTTGCTCCAGTTCAGCAGTCAGTCCTCCAGCTCCTCCAGCTCCAGCACCCTGTCCAAGGTGAGCCGCCGCCCATCACGGAAAGATGCTTTTCAGAGGATGTGCAGGAATTAATGATGCTTTTGCTTTGCAGCAGGAACTGTATCTCCTGAAGTTCAAGAAGAACCACGTCCACCATGTAAGACATCGGCAGCAGCCATGTTACAGCTGAGCTCATAAGTTTACATATCTGTGATCATTGAAAAACTAAACGAACTAAAACAGACTAAATGTGTGGTTTTTCTTTTTACAGCATAGAGCCTCTGCAAACAGGCAGGACTCCCGCAGCAGTGCCACCAGCTTCGAAAGCATCCAGAGCAAGGTGACAATAAAACAGTCTTTGGTCGACATTTCACCAATTTTTAAGGATCTAACATCAGTAGAATTTGATGTGAGGAAAATTTGACCAAACAAGGTTCCATTTTTTTGCTATTTTGATTGAAAACTTGTCTAAAATTGTGAAATTATTAGTCCTTGAAAATGAAAAAAAAAACTGCCAAATTTTCAATCTAAGCTGGTACTGTGTGTCCATAAAGTTCCTATAAGTATATATGTGTATGGATGGATTCACATTTCTACTAAAATACAGTCTTTGGTTGACATTTCACCAACCTTTAAGGTTCTAACATCAGTAGGATCTGTTATTTGGAAAGTTTGACCTTCTTTTTTTGATATTTTGACTTGAAACATGTCCGAAAATGACAATAATGACCAATTGTTAGTCCTCGAAAATGGAAAAAAGTGCCAAACTTTCAATCCAGACTGGTGTAGTGTCTCCATAAAGTTCCTGTAAGTGTATATATGTGGATGGATCCATATTTCTACTAAAATATAATCTTTGGTCAACATTTCTCCAACTTTTGTGGCTCTAACATCAGTAGAATTTGATGTAAGGAAAATTCGACCAGAGAAGGTTCCATTTTTTTTTTTTTTTTGCTATTTTGGCTAGAAACATGTCCAAAATTGTACAATAATGGCAATAACGACCAATTATTAGTCTTGAAAATGGAAAATAAAGGTGTCAATCTTTCAGTGCAGACCAGTATTGTGTCTCCATAAAGTTCCTGTAACAAGGTGACATTTACAGCCTCGTATATTCATCTAAACTTTCATGTAATGACAATAATCTCTGCTTTGAATCTTCAGGCCAAGTATCTCTCTGATGTTGTGCAGCCCTCGGTCACCATCCTCCTTCGCGCTGTGAGGAGCGGCCACAAAGACCAGGGCTACCAGGTCACTGCTTACCTGGACAAGGCAACCTCCAGACTTCAGGTTATCTTGGCCAACCTGGCTGAGGGCGACAAGTGGAGGGTCTGCACCGATGCCATGAAGCTGAGCGATCACAAGCTGATGGTGAGGATTGTTTTTAAATCAACCAGCTGCTGGAAGTTAGTGAGATGCTTCATGATTAACAGATTTGTACTCCTCGTAGGCGGCAACCACCTGGGGCATCAAGTGCAAACAGTACATGACCCAGGTAACTGCTGAGTCCGGCCTTGTGGATCAGATGCCTGCAGTCCGCCTCAAGTTGGCCTGGGAAAGAATTCCACGGCGCATCCAGCGCTACGCAGAGAAGTAAGTCAGTTAAACAAAACTGGAAAAATCTGTAGAAAAACAGGTAATTTTGAAAAAAACATTTTTTCAGTCCTTAATATGCAGACATAGAGAATCGACATCCTCTGTCAGCACTTTGATCGAAAACCTTCCCATGTATCCTGTGACATGGGAAGTTTCTCTGTCAGTTCTAGCAAGTTAATGAGTTAATGTGACTTTTACAAGATTCTTACAACCCGTAATGAATCCATCTTTCCAGGCTCTACAAGTACATGAGCCGCATCCCTCTGGAGACCCAAGTGAGCAAAGCAAAGATCCGGAAGGCAAGGCAGGTCTCGCTGACTGTAGCTGCTGATTCTGAGAAAAGCCTGTATGTGGCGCTGAACACTGAAAAGGTGCGCTCCTGTTTAAAGTCTTAAACTTCATTGTCAATTCTGCCATATGTACAGGACATAGATGGGATATCTCTCATACCCAAAACATGCAATGCACAGTGGAAAAAACCAAGACAAAGACGCTAAGAAGCTGCTTGTGCTTCCTGCTTCCTGACTGTTTTTACTTTCCTACCACAGAGGACCTACTACAAACATAAAGTCACCCTGCCTTTCTATTTGCCCTTGGGAGAAACTGCTGCAGAGCTGGAGGCCTATCAGAGCAACTTTACAGACTCGATGTTCTACATGTACACCAAGGCTAACACAGGTAAAATAAAACATTCAGTCCTCAGTCAACATTTCACCAACTTTAAAGACATTTAAGGCATTGTTTCTTTCCTCACCAGCTGAGTGCACCATGATCAGCGACACACTGAAATCGTTCAACAACAGGAAATTTAGAAACGAGATGCCGCACGCCTGCTCCCAGGTCGTGGCTTATGATGCCACAGAGGAACACAAATTCATGGTTGAGCTGAAGAAGAACCATCCAGAGGACCAGTACCAGATCACTGTGACGATTTCAAACATGTAAGAGTATCTACATAGATCTCGACTGTGGTAAAATTCTAGACCTATTACAATTTTAAAATGCTGACTTCAATTGTTTTTTGACAGTGACATCGATATGTATCCGAAGGACAGTGCTATCAAGGTGAGGATTAACAGAACAGAAATTCCCATCAGCGATCGGCCATATGTGGACTCAACAGGTACTTTTATCAAATCTAACTAAGGCACCGTCTGAGATGATACAACTAGTTGAGTTTTGAGAAATCACAAACATCCTTGCATTCATTTCAGGCACAATTCAGATCAGGCAGAAACGTTTCGACAGCATTCAAGGTATCGCTCTCATCGCTCCCGAACATGGCCTTCAGCAAGTCTTCTTCGGTTACAACATTTTCATGGTGAGACAACAAATCCAATTAAAGTTTCAAGCAGCGTTGGTCGGGTCCCCACATCCTTGCTGGTCAGTGAATCCAAGCATGTCCACCAGGTGGCACTGCGACGGAGAGTGTATTTCGGCCTATGGCCTTTTTGACGACGACCTATCAAAACTGTCCAGCAGGTGGCACTATCACTGTGACTGTATATCGACATATGTATGTTATCAGGGCCAGACTCTGATCACACATGTAAAGTCTGAGGCAGATTGGAGCATTTACAGGCCAGTTACACAGCATTTCCTGTGTCATGGCAAAATATCGAAATTCTGCTGGCCAGCATTTCCACACCTTCAGACTTTTGCAGAGCATTTTGAAAACTTTTGATCACCTACATCTGGTGTACATCCTGACCAAATTGGAGCTCTGCTGGGGTTACCCTGTTTGAGGTTATAGCTTTTGAAAATGCGCAAAAATTGGTCCAAAATATGTTGCATGATTCAAAATGGCTTACTTCCTGTGGTGTTTTTGGTGTGGTTGTCACTTACATTTTTGTGCATTGTGACGAGTTCCTTATAACCTACCAAATTCATAGCTGTAGGTGACACATCCTGGTCACAGAGCCTGTTTGAAATTTTCCAGGTGGCACTATTGAGCCATTTTGGCTCTCACCTACACAAGTTCCATAAAATATGAAATTTCCCGCTGGTCCTGATATGTGTGCAAATTTTCCACACATTTTCAAGTATTTTCAAAATTGCAATTCCAAATCGGCAGAAGACATAAAAAGAAGAAACCCGTGGGTTTCAAGAGGGTTCTACACCTCTTTAGTGCTCAGTCTTATTCCTGAATATTTACTAACCAACAAACCGCCATTAAAACGTTTGTGATTTTTTTCAGATTGAAGTTGTAGACTGGATGAGAAAGGTCTCTGGAATATGTGGAAGCCCCGATGGGGAAATCAGACAGGAGTACAGGAAACCCAGTGGACAGAGGACCAAGGACCCGGTCAACCACGCTCACCATTGGGTCCTACCTGGAAAGAGCTGCCGTGACGTCTCTGGTAACTGTCAGAACACCAGCTGCGTTCAGGGTGGCAAACTGCGTAAAAATGATAAATATAACAGTGTGGTTTTCACACATTTCCAGAGTGTTTTGTGGAGCGTCAATCCGTGAAACTGGAGAAGCAGGTCAGCCTCCACGGCCAGCAATCCAAATGCTACTCTGTGGAGCCAGTTCTTCGCTGCCTGGCAGGCTGCACTGCACTGAGGACCACCAACGTCAGCGTTGGCTTCCACTGCATTCCTGCCGGTGAGTCTGCAGGAAAACACAGCCGAACGCCACCGTATCCGTTGTTTTGTGCGGCCTCTAACTGCCCCGCTGTCCTCACTGTTGCAGATTCCAGCATCCCCCAGGGTCTGAGCACCATCTCCGAGAAGAGCATCGACCTGATTGAGATGGCCGAAGCCCATCTAGCCTGCCGCTGCACCCCTCAGTGCGTCTAATCTCACCGGCTTGTTACGTTTTATTGTCGGTCTCATGCAAGTCTTGTTAATCACTTTGTTTGAACTGTAAACTTAAATAAATTGAAGAAGCATATGAAATTTGTGTGGAGTGGTTATTTACAACTAATTATCAGTAACACAAATGGAAAAGTTCTTTGTATTGCAATCGCTTATGCTCATGATCTCATCAACTTTAATGAGCTCCAAACGGTCTTAAACCCAAAAACAAAAACTTGATGAAATGAAACTTAAAACATTGTTCAAAAGGACCTAAAAATTGTCCAAAATAACATAAATTTGTTCAAAATGACTCAAAGTTCTCCAAAAGGACCAAAACTTGTCCTAAGTGAAAGAAAAAACAGAACCTGAGCCACATAACCTAAAAAATTCTTCAAAATAAATCAGAAATTGTCCCAAATACCAAAAATTTGTCCAGTATGACTTAAAACATTTTTCAAAGTGACCAAAATATTGTCCAGAATAACATAAAGTTGTTCAAAATAGCTGAAAAAAAATTTGAAATGACAAAAACTTGCCTAGTGTAACTCGAAAAGTCATTAAAAATGACTCAATCCTTGTCTAAAAGGACAAAAATTCATCCTAAGTGACTCAAAATTCTCTCGAATAACAAAAAGCTGTTCAAAGTGACTTAAAACATTGTTCAAAATGACCTAAAATTGTCTAAAATAACATGAACTTCAAAATAGCTCAGAATTGTTCAAAAGGACCAAATTTGTCCAAAGTGACTTCATTCAAATCACCCCAAACTGTCCAGAAAAATATAAAGTTGCTCAAACTGATTTTAAAAAATGCCTGAAATGACAGAAACATGTTTAAAGTAACTTAAAACATGTTTAAAATGACCTGAAAATGTCTAAAATATTTTTTTTTCAAAATTGCTCAAAATTGTCCAAAATTTGCCCAAAGTGAAAAAAATGTCCGAAAGGACAACAACCTGTCCAACATAACTCAAAAAGTTATTAAAAATAATTCAAATATTGTCTACAAGGAAAAACCATCTCATAAAAGACCCAAAATTCTTCGAGCAACAATAATAATTCAATTATTATTCGAGCAATTAAAAACATTGTTTAAAATCATTTTAAAAATGTCCTAAATAACAAGAGTCAACTGGGTATTTAATGAATGTTGCTCTGCAGTTACACTTGATGGGTTTTCTGTGGAACATCTGGAAGAAATGCTCACCAAACAATGATCTTGAGCCTCACAGCTGGAGAAGACAATACAAAGCAGACATTAAGATGAGCAGAGACACTGAACTGACTTCTGACAATTTCCTTTCAGAATAGAATAGAATAGATTAGCCTTTATTGTCATTGTACCGGGTACAACGAGATTAGGATACCAGTTCCCATTTAGTGTCCACGCAAAAAAAAAAAAAACAACAGCAATAGACAGTAACAATTTAAAAAGAACAATAAATATATGTACACTAGGGCATAAATACAATAGCAGCAATGTCATCGGTATTTGTGTGGACGGAGGGGGTGAACAGGTTCAATTGGCTCTGTGATTGTTGACTCCAGTGATAGCTCTTGGGAAGAAGCTATTTCTGAGTCTGCTTGTTCTGGTTTTGTGTGACCTGTACCGTCGATCGGATGGCAGCAGGTCAAACAGATGGTTACCGGGGTGGAATGGGTCGTTGATGATGTTGCCAGCTCTGCTGAGGTAGCGAGAGTCGGCAATGTCCTCCAGGCTGGGCAGAGAGCAGCCAGTGATCTTCTGGGCTGTGCAGATGACCCACTGCAGCACTCTCCTGTTTTCTGCTGAGCACCCCACGTACCACGTCGTGATGCAGTAGTTCAGGATGCTCTCAATGGCGGCTCTGTAGAAGGTAACCAGCAGCTTCTTCTCCAGGTTGTTTTTACTGAGCACTCTCAGAAAGTGGAGTCGCTGCTCAGCCTTCTTCACCACCATTTTGGGGTTGGCAGTCCAGGACAGATCATCAGAGATCTGCACATCCAGGAATCTTGTGGAATGAATCCTGTCCACGCAGACCCCACTGATGTAGAGTGGGGACGGGTCTGCTCCGCTCGTCCTGAAGTCGAAGATGAGTTCTTTTGTTTTGCTGGTGTTCAGTTGAAGGTTGTTGACTGAACACCATGCAGTCAGTCTGTTTACCTCATCTCTGTAGTCGGTCTCATCCCCTCCTGAGATGAGTCCAACCATGGTGATGTCGTCCGCGAACTTTATGATGGTGTTCGAGAGATGGGTTGGGGAGCAGTCAGATGTGTAGAGTGTGAACAGGAGGGGACTCAAAACACACCCTTGTGGGGAGCTGGTGCTGAGTGTGATGGTGCTGGACAGGTGGGGTCCAAGTCTGACAGCCTGGGGTCGGTTTGTCAGGAAGTCTTTGATCCAGAGGCAGATGGAGGTGGAGAGACCCTGGTCAGATAGTTTCTGGACTAGGATCTCCGGGATGATGTGGTTAAATGCTGAGCTGAAGTCTAGGAAAAGCATCCTTATGTAGCTTCCCTGCTAGAAAATTATAACAAATCAATGAATTATGACTCTTGTGCATTAATTTCTTTAGTTGCTTTCAGTGCAGCATTGACCTCCTGTTTCATGTGATTTCTTGTCATGATAGGTTTCAATAAAAATTAAATTTATTCCAATGTGGCCTGAATTTAAGAATAGTCAATAATTTAAAAAAAAAATGATATGCTGTTAAATGTCACCATGAAGATATCATGGAAGCAGCTTGTAGCTCGGCACATGTAACATCATCATCTAGACATCTATGAACACCAACATCTAAACGTCTATGAAAATCAACATTCAGACATCTATGAACAACAACATCTAGACTTCTATGAACACCAACCTCTAGACCTCTATGAACACCAACATCTAGACCTCTATGAACATCCAGACCTCTATCAACACCAACATCTAGACCTCTATGAACACCAACATCTAGATCTCTATGAACATCTAGATCCCTAGATTGTAGTATAAAGACAGCTGTATCTGCCAGGTCCAGGTAGAACTACAACATGAAGTCTAACATGAAGATGATACAAGAACATTTCCACATTCCTCAAGATCTCTTGTAGGGCTGCAACTAACGATTATTTTAACAATCGATTAATCAGTCGATTATTTTTTGGATTAATCAATCAGATTTGAAAAAAACAACATATTTTTAATTTCCAATGCTTTATTCAGAAAGAAAATATTTGGACTGACAGAGTAAATAAGATCATTGTAGTAAAGCCTTTGTCTTCAACCATTGACAGAGGCCTCATTTCAGTGATGACATTAGGAGGTGCTCCAGGTTAACACACCAGGGGCCTGTTTCACAAAGCAGGTTCACTGAAAACTCTGAGTTTCTTAACCCTGAAATGAGGGAAACTCAGAGTTTTCCGTTTCACGAAGCGAGGTAACTTAATCCTGAGACAGAGGGGTAACTCGAGCCTGTTTCACAAAGAGGGGTAACTTAAACTCTCGGTCAGTTACCGCAGTAACAGACTCTGTGAGTTGAACCTGGTCGGCAGCAGGTTTATCTGAGAAAACCTCCAGTTTCTCTCCGTCTCCGCCCTCTTTCAGCCACACACGCTGTTTCATTTCCTCATTCATTCAGTCAGTAAGCGAGCGAGTTTTGGCGTAGAACAGCTTTTATTAACGATCCAGTGGATAAAGGAGCAGCATTACTGCACAGATAATTAAATATTTCTCCGTAGATTGTTATCAGACCGCGCATAAATGTTCTCGCATTTCCGGACAATTATCGGTTTGAGCGGTTCCGTTTCGTAATCGTTTCAAGTCCATAATCTACGTAAACAACCTAATCCGTCCTTACATTTACATTACCAACCAGTCATGCTCTCACATCCAGCAGATATTGTGTGTTGCGCTGCGGTTCTTTGCAAATGGAAGTTTTTATATAATGTCGGAGATGCAGAGTAAAACAACTGTATGGAGAACAGTCAGAAAAGTTTTCCTGGCTCTGAACGACTTTTACCATCATTGTGGTTTTCCTGGACACAAACCTGTCAGAACATCAAGGAGGATCCATGGGATTGCAGGTGAATGATGTAGAGATCTGTTACATTCATTTTAAATCATATTCTGTTAATGACATTGTGCTGCAGCCTCAGACTGGGATTAGTCATTTTAATTTCTTTTAGGATTTCCCAGTGTGATTGGCTGCATAGATGCACACACATCCCCATCACAGCTCCCTCACATCATGAACAGGAAGTCCATTCACAGCATAAATGTGCAGGTAGGCTACAGGTAGACTGACTACTGTTTCTAAATGTTAAAGACTGCATCATAGTTCAACATCTGTCATTCTCTGCACTGTCCAGATCATATGTGATGCTGCATACATCATTTCTAATGTGGAGGCCAAGTGGTCTGGGTCTGTTCATGACTCCAGGATTTATGGAGAGTCTAACCTGATCAACAGACTGCAGCGTGGTCAGCAGCCTAAAGATTTTCACAATAGAATTCTCTTGTCTCCCTCCTTTAATATACTCTGATGTATCCACTATACATTACAGGAGAGTTGATGGCCTTCTGCTGGGTGACAGGGGTTACCATGCCAACCCAGGCTGTGACCTCATACCCTGACCCTGAACCAGGCCCCCAACAGAACTTCAACCGGGCTCACTGCAGGACCAGAGCCTGGGTGGAGATGACCATAGGCCTGCTGAAAGCCCGTTTCCAGAGCCTACGTCTCCTCAGGGTGATCCCTGAGAGGGGCTGTGATATTACTGTGGCATGTGTTGTTCTTCATAATATTACCACTATTAGAGGAGAGCAACACCCTGCCCTACAAAACTGAAGACCCAGATGATGAGCCCATCCACCTGCAGCTATCCAGGACAGCAGAGCAGTCAGAGACACCGTATGCAATAATCACTTTAGGTTTAAGTCCCATCATCACCACCACAGCAAATAAAGACATGATACACATTTCATTTGCTCTTCTTTATTTCCTACAAATAAAGAGATAGTTCAGTTCATGTTCCAGTAGTTAACATAATTCACCTGTGACCATCACCACCTCTAACTTGTGCTCCAGTATTTCAATTTCCAGATCTGCCCTCCTAATCTGTTTTTTGGATTTTTTCTCAGCAAATGCAGTTTGTAAATCTGTTTTACTGATAACTGGGAATACATAGAGGACATTAAATTATACAGTTGCACATGAATTCCACAGAATGAAGCTCTGGTGTTTCCTGAACATCCATCTCACTGTGTCAGTCTGTGCAGTGAAAGCTGAGGAACCATCCTGCTGCTGTCCAGCCATGCTCTGTTAAAAAAGATGAGAATGTGCAACACTTCAGTGTAGGCTAAATGTCACACTCTATATTCCACCTAAAATGTGAATGGGAAGAAACTATCAGGAACATACCTCTGTATAAAACTTAAACTACCATTTGGATAAATCTTTGGAGTGTAGCCTACCTTACAGTTACAAGGTCTTTTGTGGCGTGAAGGGGCCAAAAGACAAAAAAAAAAAAAGAAACACAAAAGAGAACTAAATAATCATATATATATATATATATATATATATATATATAATATATACATATATATATATAGGCATCTGCTTTCTTTCTGTTGGCTGAGCAGAAGTCTATGTTAGTTTAAATAGGCTTAATTATTTAACAGGACATGATATGGATGCAGACATTTAGACTATGTGGGATAAAACAACTGCACAGTCAACAGCCACTTAATATTTAGGGCTACTTTACAATGTAAAACATGATCAACATGAAGTACCTCCATGAGATAATGCTGAGGTCTGACCTGTTTGAACAGTGTTTTTATATTTCATCTTAAGCTGCTGCCCCGTGTGCTTCTCCCCAACGGGATTTCACCTAAATGAAATAACTTACTAGGCTACCATTCAGATAATATTATTACGATTACAAAGGACTACATTTAAACTTACGCATTGATACGGGCAGCAGTGTTCTCCACGCCGTCTCTCTCTCTTTTGCAGCTGCAGCGGTGTTGCACTTCTTTCTAAAAACATGTTCAAACTCGCCATATGAGCGCGTTAAAAACTTCCAGTTCAAAACGCAGCCTTTCGCTTCCTCGTTTCCATGGGGACTCGTGAATTGAGCCGGTTCTATTGATGCTGTCTTTTCAGAGTTGCGTTGCACACGCTTAACTCAAATTACTCTGAGTTAATTAAACCAACTCAAACCAGCCGTTGTGAAAACGAAAACTCAGAGTTATCTATCTCAGAGTAGATCAACTCAGAGTTGAGGAAGAACACTCAGAGTTTCTTGAACCTGCTTCGTGAAACAGGCCCCTGATCGCCAGCTGGAAACACACCGCATGTTGCATGGTCTGGTTGCGGTGTGTTTCCAACTGCGATTTCCAGTTTGTTTACCAGGAGCTCATTTGCATAAAGTAGACTGGAATTCTACTTCATGCAAATTCGATGTGCTGTGTGGAGTATTCCACGCATCGTGACAACTGTCCTCAAACTTTTAAACTAGCCATCGCGTGACCTAAAACAAGGACAGATTCAGCTGCTGCACAGATTATTTCTCACCTCAAATGCTTTCAGAAATACTTTTCCCTCAAGTGTTTCCGAAATAAAAGAGAAAGTTTGTGGCCGAGCCACTGTGTTTATCTGACTCATCTGTCGGACTGTCAAGCTGACAGCGCTGTCACGTGACCAGAGGTGGGTAGAGTAGCCCAAAAGTGTACTCAAGTAAGAGTAAAGTTACTTCAAAATAATATCACTAAAATTGATGTAAAAGTAGTCATCCAAAAAATTACTCAAGTGAGAGTAAAAAAGTATTTGATGAAAAGACTAAGTACTGAGTAACTGTTTGATTCTAATGTCCAATTTATTTATTTTTTTAGAAATGATGTGATCAGACAGACCAAAATGTATTGGTATTTCCAAACAATAAAAATTTTAAAAATACCAAAAATAAGCAACATCTTTACAAATTTCCAAATCTCAGTTTTTCACCCCATAAAGCTTTTGAAACAAAAACTTGTAGTAAGGCAACGTTTGTATGTTTGAAACTATTTGCAGTGACAAGATCTACTGCATGCTAATAGACTGTATGTGCATGCTGTATTTCAAACCGCCCCGCCAACTGCAGCCACCCCCCTATCACGCATACCTATCAAGCGCTTCACTTCGCTCGTATTAAGATATCCATGCTAATGCTACGCTAATGTTGTCAGACTCCGAAGAAAAATTAAGTTTCTTGAAAATGAGTCTGTTTATTTATTCCTTGTCTGCTACGTGTGTAGAGTTTGTGCCGCTATGCTGCCAGTTTGTATGTGGTCATGTGGCAGAGTAAAACTACTCTCAGAAGTACATTTTTTTTCAAAAAAGTTAACTCAAGTAAATGTAACGGAGTAAATGTAACTCGCTACTACCCACCTCTGCATGTGATAATGTTGTGGCCCGCTAGTGACCGCCTGCCGTCCATGCGATTTTCAGATGCGGTGCGTTGCCGTGCGAGGAAATCACAGCTAGTGGACATGCACTTTAACTGTATCCTCCGTGTTGGTAATGTGTTGTTGAATTTACTTTTCCTTTGAAAATAACGCCTCCGCTCTGCCTCCACCGTTCGCTCTGTTCAATCATAGATGTATATAAAGATGGACGTCGCGCATGGCTCCAAAAGTGAAGCCTACCCGGAAGTATCAAAACTTGCAAATACTCACATCGTCCACCAGGGGCTGGCTCCAAAAAGCTCTGGCCTCCATAGACCCAAATTCATCAAAGAAAAAACTAGAATTTGATAGACTGTTTTTCTACAGCTAAGGATGTATTTTTGTAGTTTTCATGGTCAAAATGAGAGATCAGGTGGCCGCATCCTAAAATAAGTTAATTATTGAATTCTAATAAAAATCGTTAAAGTTGACAGGAGCCAGGGGGCATGGCTAGTTTTGCTGACGGTCCGGTCTGGAATGATTGACCGGTCTATGGAGGCGAGCACGCTCATTCACCGTGAACTCTGTTCTCGTTAGATTAATTCTGGTGTAATACTGTTGGTTTATTTATCGGTACAGCATCAGAACCTTTTCCACAGACAGTTTTTCTGCCTGTTGGCTTGTTTTAACCAGTTTTCCACCTTCGGCTGATTCCTACCAGCAGACATTGAAAGGACTATGATTGTTCAATAAGTGTTTATTATTCGTATTGGTGCTGCTTTTAATGCCCTTTATATGCCAGCTTTAGTGTCAGATATAATGTGTGCCATACACTCCAGATGCTGGTGTTTATTTCAATGTGTGCTGACCAGAGAAGAAAGTTAGCATCCAGTAAATGTTAGCTTTAATGTGAATTCGAGATGCTAACCGAGCTAGCTGCTCAGTCGTAGCCTGATTAAAGCTAACGTTGCATTAAGCTAACGATGTTTGTGTTGAGCAGCTGAAGCTGAAGTGTGTTTGTGTTTGTGTAATGTGGTAACATTTAGTCAATAAAACTGTCAGTGGAGACGCTGGTTCACATTAATGTAACGTTAGAAAACCTAAATGTGATTCAAAACAGTAAGGTTAAGGTTCTGTGTAGTCAGTAGTCCTGAATATCTGCTGAGTCTCTGAAGTCAAACTGAATAAAACAGTAAATCTACTCTCTAATGATTAACGTCGTTTAATTCACATGATGCAGTACGTATTCCTGTAGTGTAGATTGGAAAAATAACCTCCCAGAATATGTCCAAAATAATGATGAACACTACAGTTATTACATCTAAATACAGCACAGATAAGCCGGATATAAAATCCTCTCCTAAAGCTAAAGTGACTACAGGTCTTCTGTCTTTCAGTGCTTGGAAAAATATATGAAATAGGAAATCTTTCCAGGGATACTTTAAAATGAACCTCTGCTGTTGATGCTGAATGCTGTGATGTCTGTCTTCTTCTCAGGTGTCTCATGTTCACTGTGAGGATCTTCTGAGTGAAGCCAACAGAAGGAAACCTCATCTGGTTGTGAAGGAGACTGAATGGACGACATCCTCAGTGAAACCACTTCCTGTTTAGCTTTCACGTACAAAAGGATTTTTTTTTGATACTTGTAATTTTTATTTTGTTTTATACATGCTCAAAAAAATAAACTAAATGAACAATAAATAGATACGACAGAAACAACAAACAATACAACAATACATTACAACATTAAATGACAAAACATAAACAAGGGACAAGACAAGAAGGAAAAAAATCATATAAGGTTACATATTTAGTTTCCATATATATGCTGTAGGAAGGCATCCCATTTCAATTTATGTTTTCCTCCACTGTAGAGGGGAGAAATATGCTCATAGGCAGCAACCATGGATAATGAGCTGTACCAGTCTGAAATTGATGGTGTAAATTTAGATTTCCACTGTTGTACTAGCAACTTTCTTCCAACCATTAATGCAGTCTGAACAAATTCAAGGCTGTTTTTAGAAATGAGTCCCTTTAGCATTGACAGGTCTCCCAGAATGAACAAATGAGCAGAGAAAGGAATGTTAAACTTAATAATGGAGTTCATGGATTCATGTACAGCATTCCAAAAACCTTGCACTTTGGAACAATACCACAACATGTGAATTAGTGTACCACTCTCTGTGCATTTCCAGCATGAAGGGTCATCTTAAGTTTTAAATGATACATTTTAGATGGTGTCCAGTATACTCTATTAATAATTTTAAACTGAGTTAGTCTTGTCCTCATATTTTGTGACATACCTTTAAGACTGCTTAATATGTCACTCCATTGCTTATCTGTGAAAGAGCTTTTAAATCATGTTCCCATGCGTTTTTAAGAGCACTAGTAGAGCTAACATTCTTCAGTAGAAGTGAGTAATAGAATGACACTTCATGCCCTTTGCCCAACCGAGATAAAATTAATGAGGGGAATACATCCTTCTGTGGGAGAACCTGATTTTAAAAATTGATTTTAGTAAATTATAAATTTGTGCATAATGCCAGTATTGATGCTTATGAAGTTTAAATTCATCCATTAACTCATTGAATGATTTCAACTGATCATCTTTAAAGAGATCACCAAGTCTTCGTATACCTTTTTTCACCCATTCCCCCCAACAGAAGGATGTCTTACCAATGCACAAAGAAGGATTATACCATATGCTCAACGACATACATTTTAAATAGTCGAAGTTTAGTATTTTTGCAACTTTCTGCCATACTGTTTTAAGACAAGTTAAATGGGGTGTGTACGAGCATTTACAGGTAAGGAAGCAGACAAGTAAGAGACCAGTGTAGTGTGGGACATACATGAGCTTCGAGTTCATACCAGGGTGGAGCTCGTTCTGGTGGAAGGGCCCAATAAGCTAGATGACGCAGACAAAATGCATAATGATACAAGAAGAAGTTTGGAACCCCTAAACCTCCTGCCTCTACATTATTCTGCAATTTTTTAAAACATATTTTGGGCTTTTTACCATTCCACAAGAACAGGCGACATAATTGATTAAATCTATGAAAGTATTTAGTTGGAATTATTATAGGAAGTGAGTGCATAATATAATTACATTTTGGTAGAACTGACATCTTTATAATATTGGCCTTTGCCCACAAGGAAAGTTGTAGACGTTCCCATCTTTTAATATCCTCCTCAAGTTTAATAAATAATGGTTCTATATTTAATTTGATGATATTTGATAAATTTTGGGGAAATAATACCCCCAAAATATCTTAGACCTTCGTTTGGCCATTTGATATTTTGTGGAGTTTGAAAATATGATTTTGGACAGTAAGCGGTTAGTGGGAGGCCCTCACATTTAGCCCAGTTGATTTTATATCCAGAAAGTCTAGAAAAGGAATTAATAATAGATAGCAAAGTTGGCACTGATGTTTCCGGATTACTGACGACTGTCAATATATCGTCAGCGTACAACATTAATTTATGTGTTGTTGCCCCAATATGTACGCCTGTAAAATTGGGATTAGTACGTATGGCGATAGCCAAAGGCTCAATAGCTAAAGTAAATGCAGCTGGTGAGGATGGATCTCCTTGTCTGCTTCCTCTTCCTAGCTTGAAAATGGGGGACATGTATCCATTAGTCACAACTGATGCAGTGGGATTCCTATACAGAAGCTGCAATGTTTTAAGGAAACGTTCTCCAAATCCCATGTGTTCCAACACCAAGAAAAGATACTCCCACTCCACCCTGGCAAATGCCTTCTCTGCATCCAAAGACAAGGCAGCAATGGGAGCATCCATCTCTCTAACATGGCCACATTATATTTATAAACCGCCTAATATTATCTTTAGCCTGCCTATTACTAATAAACCCAACTTGATCAGGATGAATCAGAAATGGAATGACTGCATTTAACCTATTCGCTAACATTTTTGAAATATCTTGCAATCATAATTGGTAAAGGAAATTGGCCTATAATTACGGCAGTCAGTAGGGTCTTTATCTTTTTAAGAATGAGTGTTATTAATGCTTGGGACATTGTAGGCGGTAATGTACCCACTGCAAGTGAGGAGCTAATAGCATCAAGCAAAAAGGAAGAAAGCTCCGTTGCAAATTGTTTATAAAACTCCAGCGTAAAACCGTCTGGTCCAGGAGATTTCCCTGAAGGTAAATTGCTGATGACAGTTAAAATTTCATTCATATTTATTGGAACATCGAAGATATTTTTTGAGTGTTAGATAATCTAGGTAAGCATAGTTTATTCAGAAAAAATTCTATTTCTTCTTTAGTAGCGCTTGATTCAGATTTATAAAGATTTTGATAAAATTCTTCAAATGCTCGATTTATGCTTTTTGGGCTAGTGTGGATTTCACCCTTGTAGTCACGTATAGCTGGAATTACGCTTTGTGCTTCTTGTTGCTTGATATAATTAGCCAACATACTTCCAGCTTTATCCCCTTCCTCAAAATGTTTTTGTCTTGCTCTCAGCAATAAAAACTCTATTTTTGTGAAAGTAATGTGTTATATTATACTTAAGCTGCAGAAGCTGGTGGAGATTGTCATTTGACATATTCATTTTATATGCCTTTTCCGCCACAGTAACTTCATTTTCTAAAATTTGCAAATCTTATTTTTCATTTTCTTTTTATATGAAGCATATTGTAAAATAGATCCTCTTTAAAATACTTTCAATGTCTCCCAGACAATGCCCGGAGATGGAGCGGAAGACAAATTAGTTTCATTAAATAAATCAATTTCTCTCTTCATTAGACCAATAAAGGCAGTGTCTTTTAACAGACTATTATTAAATCTCCATCTTAATGACTTTTCACTCTGAAGTAAGGTTGACATATAAACACCCACTTGTGCATGATCAGATATTAATATGGGACCTATATCACATGACTCCACACTGGGGAGAAGGACCTGTGAAATTAAAAAATAATCTATCCTTGTGTATACCTTATGGCAGGCAGAATAAAAAGTATAGTCACGAACTGTTAGATTCATTAATCTCCATACATCCACCAAATTAATGTCGTGACTTACGTTTTGCATAATCTCCACTGCCTTGCGCCTTCTTGTCGTGGATGGTACATTACAAAAAACGATGATGATAAGAAGAAGAAGAAAAAAAGGAAAGAAAAAAAGGCCGTTGAAACAAAACACTGACTTACAGCTCGGTCCAGGCCATCACTGGTCCATTGGTCCTTTCAATTTTACATTGTAGATTATCCTTCGTAACACTCACCAGTCCAAGTCAAAAAACCATTGTGTCTTTAAATCTATTGTGAGTCAATAAATTCCTGAGCCGCTTTCGGATCCTTGTACCTTCGTTCAACTCCGTTGGGAAGAAAGATCTTGAGAGTAGCTGGGTAGACCAAGGAATATTTCATACCACGTTCACAAAGACGCCTTTTACATTCCTTGAATTTCCACCGTTGAGTTTCCACAAATCTTGTATAGTCAGGAAATATTCCAATCTTGTGACCTTCCCATTGAAGACCTCCTTTCTCCCAGGCTGCTGTTTAATTCGCGTGACATCTTGAAAGTTCAGGAACTTGGCTATTATTGCCCGCGGACGTCTGCCATCCTGCCGCACTGTCGGGATACAGTGTGCCCATTCTATGATTAGCTCTCTGGGGAAGTGAATGCTCAGCAGCTGGGGTAGCAGTTTCTCCAGGAACTCCACCGCGTTTCCGCGCTCACAACTTTCTGGAAACCCCTGAAATCTCAGATTATTTCTTCTACCGTAGGCTTCCAAGTCGTCCACCCATTTGCGCATTTGGTCCATTTCAGAAGCGCGGACCGGAAGGTCGGCTTTAGCCGCATTAGCTTCATCCTCCAGAAAGGCGATTCTTGCCTCTGCGTTGTCCATACATTCGGACATCGCCAAGAGCTTTTTCTCAATATTTGCAGTGCACTTTTGTATCTCCTCCAATGACTTCTTCTGGTCCGATTCCATTCTCTTCAGTAAGGTGTGCATACTCGCTACTTCTGAAGCAAGGTGGTCTGTAGCTGATGACGAGCCGCCGCCATTATAGTCAGTGGTTTTCTCGGTTTGTTCTGATTGTTTGTTTCTCCCACACGACATTTTTAGCGCAGAAAATCTAGTCTCCTCCATATGCGTCGGGCAGATTCACAATGATCAGCACTGGTTACATAAATTTAATGAATATGTTTGATGTGGCCCCTCAGCGTTTTGTCTAAGCGGCCATCTTTTGAGAAGCGTCACGTCCCAAATGGGAATTAGAAAAGTTCTGTTGATCAGGATTCCTGAGGAATCTGACAGTTTAACAGTTTATAGAGAAGAAGGAAGTAAAACATCCAGATGTTCAGACTGATGGAGACCAACAGGATCAATGATGGAACTAAAGGTTCATCTATTAAATATAGGTTTATAGATAATGGATTGATTAACGCATTTGTTGTTTTTTTAAAAAATAAATTCTTGTCAAGATGCCAGATTAAATTGACCCGGACTCAGTGTTAAAAAGCAATAAAAGAATGAAACTTTCCGCTTTTTGTCGGCACTGTAATCGACAACAGGTGTTCCGAATCAGTCTTACAGCCATCATTTAAATACACTATTCACTGATATTCTGTAGACCAGAGACCATCTTTGGTGTCATTTAACACGCTGAATGTGGCTCATTTTGCATTTTTTTTAAAAGGTGGAAATTTTAAGTAAACACTTGAAAACACTGACGTCACCACATTACACTTCACGGCATGCAGTCTGAGGAGGCGTTTCAAGAAACAGACTGAGCTGAACAGAGCAGCCAGAAAATAAACAAAACAAAACCGTCCTGTCACTTCTGTTTAGCTGATCAAACAAAGCAGGCAGACCGGCTAAAATGTCGCAACCACAATGGTCACTCTGACTCCAACAAACAAACTGAGCAAACAGTCATAGTCACAGTGTCCTCTCACGTGAACTTTGAAACCTCACAAATACTCGCAGCATCACAAAATTAATAAATCTCACTGCGAGGAGTCTGGAGAGCCAAGAATTAGCCTCAGACTTACAGTAAATGGCAATAATATGTGAAGGATGATGGTTATTGTTCAGGCTACGACCCAACAGTGTTATTGTAGAATATTTTCGTCTGTGTGTAATAATGAACCCGCAAATGTGAGTCGCGCTGTGTACGTTGAAGCCGTGTACAGAGAACGGATGGATGGATATTCGTTGTTTGTCGGACAAATGAGTTTATATTACCCGCTGTGGTAATCACATCTGAAAGTGGTTTATACCGGCGGATTCATGAGAATCTAAGCTTTCCATCGGTGTATAGTGTTTGTGTAATCGCGTTTGCAGCTTCAGACATTTAAGGAAATGCTTATGCAGATCTCAAAGTGTTCTGCAGGTGGAACACTGAAGCACAACGGGTTAAAAAGCAAGTTTTCCTGTAAATCACCAAAACTACTCAATTTTTTAGAGCTACAAACTGCTTGTAAGCCTTTAAATTAATCACGTTCCAAAAAAATTAGGCAAATCGAACCTCAAATGGTAGAATCTCTAAAACCTCCAGCAGGTTTAAAATGCATATTTTCTTTTCACCAATAGAAGAGAGCCAGACCATCCTAACAGTTAAACATGTAGGTCTTTCCTACAAAGAGAACACAAGTCAAGGTGTCAGTGAGTCCAGTTTTCTTCACCATCAAAAGGCTCAGAAACTTTAGGAAACTCTGACAGGAAGAGATCTGTAAGACCCAAAGACAACAGCATCTGAAGATACGTTTGTGAGAGTCAACAGCTTGGTGATAGGCACTCACAAGACAACAGCTTCAATCAGTTTCATAGTGGTCATAGTAAGAAGTCTCAATTTCAACTGTGAAAAGAAGACTTGGAGTTCCAAGTTTGACAGGTGGAGTTGTAGATAGAAAGCCATTGCTAAGACGTCAGAATAAGAAAAAGACGCTTGTCTGGGCCATGAAACACCACCAATGGACTACTGAAGACTGGAAGAAGAAGGTTTCATGGACTGATGGATCAACATTTGAAATCTTTGGTTCATCATCAGGGTTTTTGTAGCTGTCAAGTAGGAGAAAGGATGGTTCCTCAGTGTGGATCATTAACTGTTAAACATGGAGGAGGAAGCATGATGGACCAGAGACACTCGGAGAAAGTACACAGGGAGAAACAAAGTGCATGCAATGCATTAACGGTATATATAATAAATACAAAGGTGATGAGAGAAGGGCTCAGTGCATCCAGAGAGGTCCCCCAGCAGCCTAGGCCTATAGCAGCAGAACTAGGGGCAGAACTAAGGGACGTCCACGAGGAGGTCAGTTGTGTACATAAAGATGCCAATTGACCCCACCAGGGTCACCCAATCAGCCCGGACTATAAGCTTCATCAAATAGGAAGGTTTTAAGCCTGGTCATAAAAACAGAGAGGGTGTCTGCCTCCAGAACCCAAATTGGGAGCTGGTTCCACAGGAGAGGAGCTGATAACTGAAGGCTCTGCCTCCCACTCTACTTGGGGCGGCATGGCTCAGTGGGTAGAGTGGCCGTCTTGTAACTGGAAGGTTGCTGGTTCAATCCTCGGCCTGTTGAGCTCATGTTGAGATGTCCCTGAGCCAGATACCGAACCCCTAATTGCTCCTGGTGGGTTGTGGTTAGCGCCTTGCGTGGCAGCTTCCGCCATCAGTGTATGAATGTGATGTATCATGTAAAGCGCTATATTAATACAACCATTTACTTTTAGAAATTCTAGGAACAACAAGTAAGCCTGCAGTCTGAGAGTGAACAGTTCTGCTAGGATAATAAGGTACTACAGCCATGGCCATAAGTTTGGACACAAGTACCATGACGCTTGTGAATGTTAGAAAATATCACAAAATTGTCACTTACCAGTCATAACCATCAACCAAAATGAAATACAGATATTTCCAGTGCATAAATTTGATGTTTGACAGCAAATATTGACATTGGAATATTAACTGCAAAACGTTGCACAAATTTTGTCATTGACTGATGAAAGTTTTCATATACTATTTGCTGTCAAACATCAAATTTATGCGCTGGAAATATCTGTATTTCATTATTTCATTTTGGTTGATGGCTATGACTGGTATTTATATTGTAAGTGACAATTTTGTGGTATTTTCTAAGATTCACAAGCGTCATGGTACTTGTGTCCAAACTTATGGCCATGGCTGTATCAGGTCTTTAAGATGTGATGGAGATTGGTTGTTAAAGCTGCTGTCCGGAGTTTCCGTTTGTTTTCAATTTATGTATCATTTTTTAACAAAGCTTAAATGTGTTAGTCTAGTTCGATACTATAATATAAAGTTAGTATAACGCGATATGAAAATTTATTCCTGAGCTCCGCCTTCCTCTCATAGACCCCCATGTTATTCCAAAAAGCGCCGGTCGCTGCCGACCAATCAAGTTCGAGCTTCAGCTTTGTCATGCTGTCAATCAACGGTTACGCGCACAGCAAGCAAGCCCATGCAGAGGTGGGCGAGCTACGCACTAAGCAACCGCGCACACATTTGTTTTGCTTGTGGAGGAGAGAGCATCAGGGCTCAGCAACTTCCAGAAAAGTTACCAATCCCACGGCTTGTCAGGCCAAGAGACTGCAGGACGTTTTTTGGCTCGGGGTGCTCGCGTCGCTCTCCGACCACGGCCTCCATAGCCCGCCTGACGGCTTCGTTTAGATGCCCGACCTCTGGAGGAAGATGTTGGGGCGTCTGGGACTGTTATGACTCTCGGCCTGACTGCTTGGGTTCCTGGACTCTTTCCAGGTTTTGTGTTGTCCTCCAGACCAAGCCTTGTTTTTTGTGCCATGTTGTGCCTGTCTGTGTTGTGCTCTGGCCCAACTCTCTCTCCCATAATTAGGTCAGAGTGGTTTCAGCATCAGCTGAGGCCACTCCTCTCATCAAGGGTGCAGGGCGGGCTGAGCAGCTGTTTCAGATTCACCATCACACCTCTCTGACAATAAAAGGCCGGTTCAGACATTCATTCGACGCCGGATTGTTATACGACTACCATGTTAGTGACTCTCCAGCCAAGCTCATGCCATACGAATCCTTGTCTAGATATTCTGAAATCGGAATTGAAATCAACGAACAGTAAATCTCTTGTCCTCTGTCTGCCTTCACAGTTCCAGTTGCTCAGCCTGAACGAATCCCGGACCCAGCACAGGCAGTCAGCCCAGAGAAATCCACAGCCACGATCACGAACCGAACCACGATTCAGGCCGAGCCTAGAACCACAGCCAAGGGAAATCTACAGCCACGACCACGACCCGAACCACGACCCAGGCCGAGCCTAGAACCACAGCCAAGAGAAATCAACAGCCACGATCACGAACCGAACCACGATTCAGGCCGAGCCTAGAACCACAGCCAAAAGACATCCACAGCCACGACCACGAACCGAACCACGCCCGAGACGGACCCCGGAACCACAGCCCAGACCAAGCCCTGAACCACAGCCAAAACCCAGCCGAGATCCCCAGCCCTGCGAACCCCCACAGCCAACCCTTCCTCCACTAAACACTCCCCTCCTTCAGCAATAAAGAACCATTAACACACCTGATCCGAGTTCTTGCACCGCTTCCTACCCTGAGCGTGACAGAACAATCCGGCCACAATGGAAGCGGAGAACTCAGGTCCCGAAGAACCAAACCCCGCCCAGGTCCTCCAGGCTGTTGCCATCCATGGTCAACTTCTAGGACAGCACAGTAAGACCTTGAAGGATCTGGTGGAAGCGGGGAACCAGGTTTCGGCCCAACTCCAGACCCTGTCCGACCACATGACGCAGATATCCTCAGCTCCCACGGTGCTGGAACAGCACAGTCAAGCGCTTCAGGAGCTTGGAGCAACTTGTCAGCTTCTGAACAACCGATCGGGGGACATGAGTACCCAGCTGCACCAGATCACCGCCGCTCTCGCTCGACTCTCAAACCCGCAGCCCCCTCCAGCTTCCCCAGCTCCTCCGCCGAACCCCCCATCTCTCAGCAATGACCAAGCTATGTTAACCCCGAACTGGGCTCCGGAACCCAAGATACCAGACCCGGAGCGATACGCTGGGGATCAGGGAGCCTGTGGAGACTTCCTGATGCAGGTATCATTAGTTTTTAGCACTCAGCCACAGAAATTTCGCACCGACGAACAGAAAATATCTTACACTCTGAGCCTGTTGAAGGGTTCAGCGCTTCGATGGGGCTCGGCGGTCTGGCAGAATAAACGTCCCGCGTGTGCCTCATACGCGACCTTCATAGAAGAGATGAAGCGGGCATTCGATCACCCAGTACGAGGAGCGGAAGCCATGAAAAGACTGGGTAACCTGCTTCAGGGGGATCAAAGTGTGGCCACCTACGCGGTAGAGTTCCGGACGTTAGCAGCTGAGGTGGACTGGACCGACTCGACCCTCCGGTACCAGTTTCTTCGTGGTCTCTCGGAGGAATTAAAGGATGAACTGGCCCGCCGAGATGAAGCAGCGGATCTGAACACGCTTATAGATCAAGCCATCAGCTTGGATAATAGACTACGAGAGAGAAGGCGAGAAAAGAGAGTTACCCACCTGCAGGCGACGCGCTCTACCCTCGCTGCGCAACCACGACCCGGAGATTACATTCCGACGATTCCATCTACCCCACCTCCACGAAGGGTTCCGCCAGCCAGATCCGCTACAACCATGAGCGAGGAGCCCATGCAGCTCGGAAGGGCCCGCCTCTCTCCGGAGGAACGAGCGGAGCGCATCAGGAGAGGGGCATGTTTTTATTGTGGCGAGAGGGGCCACCTAGTGGCCGTTTGCCCATCCCGGCCGGGAAAAGACCCGGCTCACCTAGGTCTGGGGAGATCCGGGTGAGCCAGGCATCAGTCTCCCCTGTGCTAACACACCTTTTGGTTTCTTCCTCTCTTCACTGGGAGGGATCCCAAACACCGGTGGAAGCTCTCATTGACTCCGGAGCGGAGGGTAACTTTATTGATGTGACCTTAGTTAGACGTTTATCTTTGCCTACAGAATGCATTAAGATGCCTCTATGTGCTGTAGCTTTCAACGGTCGCCGCCTAGCCCAGGTCAGTGACAGGACCCTTCCAGTTACATTCCGGACATCAGGTAACCATGTTGAAACCTTGTCTTTTTATGTTTTATCGGGTTTGAACTCGCCCGTGGTTTTGGGGTATCCTTGGTTAAGTAAGCACAACCCTCAGATAGATTGGAAACTGGGAAAGATTTTAACATGGAGTACAGACTGCTATGCATCATGTCTGGGTTCGGCAGAGACCCCCGGTTGCCCAGAGCCTAGAACTCTGTCTTTTAACCCTGATCTATCTGGCGTACCACCGGAATACCATGATTTAGCTAATGTTTTCGATAAAGACCGAGCTAAGACCTTGCCCCCACACCGACCTTATGACTGTGCTATAGACTTGTTGGAGGGTGCACCTTTGCCGAATGGCAGGCTATATAATCTTTCGAAACCGGAAAGATCAGCCATGGAGAACTATATTAGGGAATCGTTGGCCGCAGGTTTAATACGTCCGTCTACTTCCCCAGTCGGGGCGGGGACCTTCTTTGTGGGGAAAAAAGACGGCGGACTCCGACCGTGCGTTGATTATAAAAAATTAAACGACATCACGGTTCGCAACAAGTATTCCTTACCGCTTATCGACTCCGCTTTTACTCCATTGCATGGCGCCACCGTCTTTTCCAAGCTAGACTTACGAAATGCCTATCACTTGGTGCGGGTGCGGGAGGGGGATGAATGGAAGACAGCGTTTAACACTCCATTTGGTCACTTTGAATACTGCGTTATGCCTTTCGGGTTAACGAATGCTCCGGCTGTCTTCCAGCATCTGGTGAACGACGTCCTGAGGGACTTCTTGAACCGGTGCGTCTTCGTGTATCTTGATGACATCCTGATCTTCTCCCGCGGCTTGGGGGAGCACCGGCGACACGTGAGAGAGGTTCTCGAGCGGCTGTTAGAGAACCGGCTTTTTGTCAAGGCCGAAAAATGTGTGTTTCACGTGTCGTCGGTGACCTTCTTGGGTTACATCATTGCCGCGGGGGAGGTCAGGATGGATCCTGCCAAGGTGGCGGCGGTGGCGGATTGGCCGGAGCCCGGGGACCGCAAACAGCTCCAGCGGTTCCTGGGCTTCGCCAATTTCTATCGCCGCTTCATACAGAACTACAGCCAGATTGCGTCTCCCCTCACAACACTCACGTCCAGTTCACGTCCGTTTGTTTGGTCTCCGGCAGCGAATCATGCCTTTAACACGTTGAAATCTAAGTTTGTTTCCTCTCCTGTTCTTGTTCAGCCAGATCCCACGCAACAGTTCATTGTGGAGGTCGACGCCTCGGACACCGGAGTAGGAGCGGTGCTGTCTCAGCGTGCAGGTGGAGATGGGAAGCTACACCCCTGTGCGTTCTTCTCCCGAAAACTCTCACCAGCGGAGAGAAACTATGATGTCGGTAACCGAGAGTTGTTGGCTGTAAAGATGGCACTGGAGGAGTGGCGGCACTGGCTGGAGGGTGCAGAGGTGCCGTTTCTGGTCTGGACAGACCATAAGAACCTCCAGTACTTACGGACCGCCAAGAGACTAAACCCGAGGCAAGCCAGGTGGTCTTTATTTTTTGATAGGTTTCAGTTTACTCTGGCATATCGTCCCGGTTCTAGTAATGGTAAACCCGATGCGCTGTCCCGCATCGCCTCAAAGGAGGCATTTCCTAAGAATCCAGAACCCATTCTTTCTCCTTGTCACCTGGCTTGCCTCACGTGGAATATTGAGTCAGTGGTCAAGAAAGCTCAGCAAGATCAGGTGTTCCCCGAGGCCGGTCCTCCTGGAACCTTGTTCGTTCCTGAAGCAGCCCGATCAGAAGTCCTGCAGTGGGCTCACTCCAGCCAGTTTGCCTGCCACCCAGGGGAGTTTAGAACCTTATCGAACCTTAAAAGGCGGTTTTGGTGGCCTTCCATGACTGGAGACTGTCGCCAGTTCGTTGCCGCCTGCTCCGTCTGTGCACAAAATAAGACTTCCACCGCGTCTGCTCCAGGTCTTCTTCGGCCTTTGGTCATTCCTCGACGACCCTGGTCGCACATCGCCTTGGACTTCGTCACGGGTTTGCCTCCATCTCACGGTCAGTCGGTTATCTTGTCTATAATTGATCGATTCTCAAAGTTTGCTCATTTGATTCCTCTGCCGAAACTTCCCTCGGCCAGAGAAACCGCAGATTTATTGGTTCACCATGTTTTTCGTGCCCATGGTCTCCCGAGAGACATTGTATCTGACCGTGGGCCGCAATTTACTTCAGCGGTTTGGAAGTCTTTTTGTTCGGCCCTTGGAGCCACGGTCAGTTTATCTTCTGGTTTTCACCCCCAGAGCAATGGCCAGACGGAGCGGCTGAATCAGTCGATGGAAGCGGCCCTTAGATGCGTGTCATCAAAGGATCCGGGTTCCTGGAGCAAACAACTCCCCTGGGTGGAGTACGCCCATAACACCCTCCCCAGTGCCGCTACGGGTCTCTCTCCGTTCCAGTGTGTGTATGGATACCAACCTCCCATGTTTCCGGAACAAGAGCAGGATATTGAGGTACCCTCGGTCAGGTCCCATCTCCGCCGGTGCGCTCGCACCTGGCGTCGGGCACGTGCCGCCCTGCTCCGGTCGTCCCGCCGTACTCAGGATCTGGCGAATCGTCATCGGTCCGAGGCGCCGATCTACACCCCGGGTCAGAAGGTCTGGTTAAAAACTCAATATCTGCCTTTACGTGCCTGTCCTAGGAAGTTGTCTCTCCGGTTCATTGGTCCCTTTACCGTTTCCAAAATCATTAATCCTGTCGCTGTTCGTTTAGATTTACCTCCGTCACTGAAAGTTCATCCCACGTTTCATGTGTCTCAAATCAAACCGGTTCGGGAAGCCCCTCTGGCCCCTCCCGTGCCCGTCCCCCCGCCTCCTCGCATGCTGGATGGCGATCCGGTGTATACGGTTTCGCGGCTGCTGGATGTCCGCCGTCGGGGTCGGGGTCTGCAGTATTTGGTGGACTGGGAGGGTTATGGACCAGAGGAGCGTTTGTGGGTACCCAAGGCCCGCATCCTGGACCCCTCCCTCATTCGGGACTTCCACCGCGCCCACCCTGACAAGCCCTGTAGGGCGCCGAGGGGCGCCCATTGAGGGGGGGGTACTGTTATGACTCTCGGCCTGACTGCTTGGGTTCCTGGACTCTTTCCAGGTTTTGTGTTGTCCTCCAGACCAAGCCTTGTTTTTTGTGCCATGTTGTGCCTGTCTGTGTTGTGCTCTGGCCCAACTCTCTCTCCCATAATTAGGTCAGAGTGGTTTCAGCATCAGCTGAGGCCACTCCTCTCATCAAGGGTGCAGGGCGGGCTGAGCAGCTGTTTCAGATTCACCATCACACCTCTCTGACAATAAAAGGCCGGTTCAGACATTCATTCGACGCCGGATTGTTATACGACTACCATGTTAGTGACTCTCCAGCCAAGCTCATGCCATACGAATCCTTGTCTAGATATTCTGAAATCGGAATTGAAATCAACGAACAGTAAATCTCTTGTCCTCTGTCTGCCTTCACAGTTCCAGTTGCTCAGCCTGAACGAATCCCGGACCCAGCACAGGCAGTCAGCCCAGAGAAATCCACAGCCACGATCACGAACCGAACCACGATTCAGGCCGAGCCTAGAACCACAGCCAAGGGAAATCTACAGCCACGACCACGACCCGAACCACGACCCAGGCCGAGCCTAGAACCACAGCCAAGAGAAATCAACAGCCACGATCACGAACCGAACCACGATTCAGGCCGAGCCTAGAACCACAGCCAAAAGACATCCACAGCCACGACCACGAACCGAACCACGCCCGAGACGGACCCCGGAACCACAGCCCAGACCAAGCCCTGAACCACAGCCAAAACCCAGCCGAGATCCCCAGCCCTGCGAACCCCCACAGCCAACCCTTCCTCCACTAAACACTCCCCTCCTTCAGCAATAAAGAACCATTAACACACCTGATCCGAGTTCTTGCACCGCTTCCTACCCCTGAGCGTGACAGGGACATACTCTTCGTCAGAGGAGTCATGCAATTCTGAACTCTAGATAGAAACAAATAAATGTAACACATATACACGTGTAAATGCACTAAGTTTGCTAAACAACGTCATCGAGAGGGATACACGAGTGTAATCACATATTGAAACTTTACTCGTTCGTCCTAGCAGATTCATGTTATTTTGGTATTAGGACAAGTTAGACTCAATACAGAATTCTAACGTAATTCCTTTATTATTTACTAAATGTACTAAATGTAGAAGAGTGGAAAACAGCAAAACAGGCGAGATGCTGCAGCACTCCGGGCACTCCTCTCATGTACTGCGCGCGTGCACAAATAAAGGGGCGAAATCAGAGGGAGGGACCAACAGTGTTTTGGGAGACGCTGCGATTCAAACTCCGGACAGCAGCTTTAAGAGCTTTAAATGTTAGAAGAAGGATTTTGAATTCTATTCTAGATTTAACAGGAAGCCAATGAAGAGAAACCATCCATCCATTCTCTATACACCGCTTGATCCTCATTACGGTCATGGGGGGTGCTGGAGTCTATCTCAGCTGACTCGGGCGAAGGCAGGGGACAGACCGCCAGTCTATCACAGGGCTACATATACAGACAAATATTCACACTCGCATTCACATCTACGAGCAATTTAGAATAATCAATTAACCTCAGCATGTTTTTGGACTGTGGGAGGAAGCCGGAGTACCTGGAGAAAACCCACGCATGCACAGGGAGAACATGCAAACTCCATGCAGAAAGATCCTGGACTCTCTTACTAACTCCTGTCAGTACTCTGGGTGCAGCGTTTTGGATCAGTTGTAGACAGAGAACTATTTGGACAACCTGATAATAAGGAATTGCAACAGTCAAGCCTGGAAGTAACAAATGCATGGACTAGTTTTTCTGCATCACTCTGAGACAGGATGTTCCTGATTTTTACAATATTTCTCAGGTGAAAAAAGGAAGTCCTACAGATTTGTTTTATGTGTGAGTTAAAGGACATGTCCTGGTCAAAAATAACTCCAAGGTTCCTCACAGTCGTACTGGAGGCCAATGTAATGTCATTCAGAGTAACTATATGCTTTGAAAGTGAGTTTCTAAGATGTTTGGGGCCAAATACAATGACTTCAGTCTTGTTTGAATTTAGTAGCAGGAAATTACAGGTCATCCAGGTCTTTATATCCTTAAGACAGTCTTGCAGTCTGGTCAGCTGATTTCATCTGGCTTCATAGATAAATACAATTGAGTGTCGTCAGCGTAACAATGGAAATTAATACAGAGCTTTCTAATAATATTGCCGAAAGGAAGCATATATAATGTGAACAGTATCGGTCCTAAGACAGAACCCTGAGGAACTCCATGATTAACCTTATTATGTTCAGATGAGTTATTGGTGACATGCACGAACTGGAACCTGTCTGATAAGTAGGATTTAAACCAGTCTAGTGCTGTCCTGTAATAAAAGTTTGTGGTCGATGGTGTCAAATGCTGCACTAAGGTCCAACAAAACAGTATAGAGACCAGACCATTATCTGACGCTATGAGGAGGTCATTAGTAACTTTCACCAGAGCTGTTTCTGTGCTATGATGCACCCTGAAGCATCATAGCACAGAGATTGAAACTCTTCAAACTATTCGTTTGTAAATGTTCTCTCCAGAATTTTAGAGGGAAATGGGAGGTTGGATAATGGTCTATAGTTAGCTAAAACATCTGGATCTAGAGTGGGATTTTAAAGTAAAGGTTTGATTACAGCAACCTTAAAAGCCTGTGGTACACAGTCTGTTACTAGTGAGAGATGAATCAGATCTAACATTGAAGAATTAATTAAAGGTAAAGCCTCCTTGAAGAGTCTAGTTGGGACAGGATCTAAAAGACATGTCGATGGTTGGGATGTAGAAACTGTTGAAATTAGTTAAGAGAGATGTATAGGAGTGAAAGATTCTAAATATTCATCAGGTCTTACAGAAAGTTCTAAAGCATGTGTGACATTTGTGGGAAGAGCCAGATTAATTTCTTCTCTGGTCATAATTTTATCTGTAAAGAAGCTCATGAAGTCATTTCTGCTCAGAGCTAAAGGAATACAAGGTTCAACAGAGCTCTGAGTCTTTGTCAGCCTGGCTACAGAGCTGAAGAGAAACCTGGGGTTGTTCTTGTTTTCCTTTATTAACAATGAATAATATGTTGTCCTGGCATTACAAAAAGTTTTTTGTTTTAATAAATCACTAGACTCTTTTTCCAAGCTACGTAAACTTCCTCTAAACTAGTGGAATGCCACTTCCTTTCCAATTTTCTTTCAAGTCCGTAGCTGAGAAAGTCTCCAGACTTAAACGTGGAGCTGGTTTGGGATGAACTGGACAGAAGGGTGAAAACAAAACAACCTACAAGTGCTACACATTTATGGGAACTTCTGCAACTTCATCAGTACGAGTCAAAACGACAAAAGCAAGACTCAGAACAACAGAAAGGAGAGAAAAATGTCCGAAAGAGACGTGAAACAACACAAACGAGACATAACAGGAAAGAAAAACACAAAACAACACAAAATGAGACAAAACGATGACAAAAGCAAGACACAAGGACAAAAGCGAGATAAAAAAATTACAAAAATGTTACACAAATAAGTTTTACATCCAGTCCAGGCCTCACAATCTGAAAAGTAAATCTGTTTTTCATTAATTTTTTCAAGAACCAACTAGTTCCACAATAGCTCCAACTTTTTCAACTTTGCCCTGAAACTTTGAGAAAATGACCAAAAAATTCCCAAAATGACTCAAGAATTTATTCAATATGCCTCAAATCATGTCCAAAAGGACTTAAACCTTTCCAAAATTCAAAAAAGAGTCAAAAATGAACCCTAATTTGTCAAAATTACTCAAAAATCATCTACAATGCCTTAGAATTTTTCCTTAAAACCTGTTATAGATTCATTACATATATTGATGTTACTGTAGATGAAGAATCATCTGATTCTGAGGAGGTCTGGTTCTGGAAGTGAACCTAAACAGCCACCACAGCATTCTGCAGTGCCATGCAGTACCCTCTGGTATGGTCCTAGTTGGTCAGGCGTTCATCCTACAGCAAGATGGTGACCCAAAACATAAGTCCAAGCTATGCCAGAACTACCTTAGGAAAAAAGAACAAGAAAACATGGAGTGGCAGCACAGTCTCCAGACTTAAACCCCATGGAGCTGGTTTGGGATGAACTGGACAGAAGAGTGAAAGCAAAGAACCTACAAGAACCACACATTTATGGGAACTTCTGCTACAGAGTTGTGAAGAACCTTCTGAAAAACATTTGACTTCCATTGTGGAAAGAATGAATGTGTATCATCATCAGTTGTGAAACATAGAAAACATTTTGAAACACGATGCTGAAGTTTGACCTCTGATAAGAACAAGGTGAGGTGACCCTAACTTTCCATTGCGCCCTGTCAGTAAAATATGAGCAATTAATTATTAATCTATTATCTGTCTGATGGAAGGCGGCAATCAAACATGCCAGGGTTCATGTCAAACCTCCCTGACATCCTGATGGGTTTTGTTTTTTCAGCACCAAACCTCCCTTTAAAAGGACGACCGACTCTGCAGAGCTTCACAACCTCATCAGCCATGAGAGCGGTTGTGCTTGCCCTGACTGTGGCCTTCGTGGGTGAGTAGCATCCCGTTTCCTTAAACCTAGTTTTGGATCTGGATGTTTCCACGTTATGCCTTTTAGGTTATAATTTTTGGGCTGTACAGTGAAGAAAACTAATAGTTGGGCCGACTTAAGTGAACTGCTTCAACACTGAATTAAGTTCTTACAAATTAGTAAAATTAAAATACCATGTAGCATTAGAACACAGGAGTGATGGTTGCTGGAAATGTTCCTCTGTACCCCTATGGAGATATTCCATTAAAAATCAGCCGTTTCCAGCTAGAATAGTCATTTACCACATTAACAATGTCTACACTGGATTTATCATTCATTTAATGTGATCTTCATTGAAAAAAAACTGCTTTTCCTTCAAAAATAAGGACATTTCTAAGAGATCTAAACTTTTGAATGGTAGTGTACATGAAATTAAGTTGCTCTATATTAGTTAAAGTTGCTCTATATTTGCTAAAGTTGCTCTATAATAGTTAATGTTGCTCTATTTTAGTTAAAGTTGCTCTACATTAAAGTTGCTCTGCATTCGTTAAAGTTGCTCCATATTAGTTAAAGTTGCTTTACATTAGTTGAAGTTGCTCTACATTAGTTAAAGCTGATCTATATTTGTTAAATTTGCTCTATATCAAAGTTGTTCTACATTAGTTAAAGTTGCTCTATATTGAGTAAAGTAGCTTTCCATTAGTTGAAGTTGCTCTATATTTGCTAAAATTGCTCTATATTAAAGTTGCTTGATATTAGTAAAAGTTGCTCGATATTAAAGTTGCTCTACATTAGTTAAAGGTGCTCTATATTGAGTAAAGTAGCTTTATATTAGTTAAAGTTGCTCTATATTAATTAAAGTTGTTCTATATTAAGTAAAGTAGCTTTATATTAGTTAAAGTTGTTCTATATTGAGTGAAGTAGCTTTATATTAGTTAAAGTTGTTCTATATTGAGTGAAGTAGCTTTATATTAGTTAAAGTTGCTCTATATTAATTAAAGTTGTTCTATATGAAGTAAAGTAGCTTTATATTAGTTAAAGTTGTTCTATATTGAGTAAAGTAGCTTTATATTAGTTAAAGTTGCTCTATATTAATTAAAGTTGTTCTATATGAAGTAAAGTAGCTTTATATTAGTTAAAGTTGTTCTATATTGAGTAAAGTAGCTTTATATTAGTTAAAGTTGCTCTACATTAGTTGAAGTTGTTCTATATTTGCTAAAGTTGCTCTATATTAGTTAAAGTTGATCGATAATTGTTAAAGTTGCTCGATATTCGTTAAAGGTGCTCTACATTAATGCTGATCTATATGAGTTAAAGTTGCTCTGCATTGAAGTTGCTCTATATTAAATAAAGTAGCTTTATATTCGTTAAAGTTGCTCTATATTAACCTGAATTTTCTCTACATTAAAGTTCCTCTACATTAGTTAAAGTTGCTCTTGCTCTATATAAAGTAAAGTTGCTCTATAATAGTTAAAGTTGCTCAAAATGAAAGTTGCTCTGTATTAGTTAAAGTTGCTCTAAATGAGTTAGTTTCTTTAAAAAATAAGGACCGATCCAAATTAGTATAAATGCTCTCAAGCATCATTTTACTGTATTTTAATTTTTGCATCATGTAACCCTTAAAGTTTATGTTTCAGTATTTTTAGCATTTCTACTGTGATATCTAAATATTGGTACAAGAGTTTGACCATTTATTAATTTCTTTTTGATCTAATTTCAGCCTGTGAACCTCACCACCTTGGTAAGTTTGATGCTCTGCTACTGCAGCTAATGTTAAATTTAGTCGACTTCTGTTGGTACAGTGCCGTCCTCACTGAGTGAAACTGTGCTTACAGCTCTGGAATTTGCTGCTGGCAAAACTTACATCTACAAGTATGAAACGCTGATCCTGGGCGGCCTGCCGGAGGAAGGTCTGGCACGAGCCGGACTCAACTTCACCAGCAAAGTCCTCATCAGTGCTCAAGGCCAAAACAACTACATGCTGAAGGTAAAGAGCAAAACTGACGTGTCAGCTGCTATAATCATAACCTGTGAAATGCCAACTGCTCGAAATTAGCATCTATATTAGTTAAAGGTGCTCTAAATGAGTTGAAGTTGCTTTATATTGACCTAAAGTTGCTCTATATTAGTAAATGTTGCTCTATATTAGTTAAAGGTGCTCTTAATGAGTTAAAATTGCTCTCTATAAATCTAAAGTCGCTCGATATTAGTTAAACTTGCTCTATATTAACCTAAAGTTGCTCTATTTTAACCTGAAGTTACTCAATATTAACTTGAAGTTGCTCTATATTAGTTAAAATTGCTCTATATTAACTTAAAGTTGCACTATATTAACCTAAAGTTGCTCTGTATTAACCAAAAGTTGCTCTATATTCATTAAAATTGATGGTATCAGTTACAGTTGCTTGATATTATTTGATTATTAACAAAGTCTAGACTGGATTAATAATTCATTTAAGGTTATCTTCAGTGAAAAAACAGATTTTCTTTCAAAAATAAGGACATTTCTAAGTGACCCCAAACTTTTGAATGGTAGTGTACATTCATTAATGTTGCTGTATATTAGCTAAAGTTGATATTATTTGCTTAAGCTGCTCAAAATGAGTGAAAGTTGCTTTATATTAGTTAACGTAGTTCTATATTATATAAGTTGCTCTATGTTATTTAATTAACAATGTCTAGACTGAATTTCTGATTCATTTAATGTTATCTTCAATGAAAAAAGTGCTTTTCTTTCAAAAATAAGGACATTTCTCAGTGACCCCAGACTTTTGAACGGTAGTGTACATGAATTTCAGTTGCTCTATATTAATTAAAGTTGTTCTACGTTAGTTAAAGTTGCTCTAAATGAATGGAAGTTGCTCTATATTAAAGTTGCTCTATGTTAACTTAAAGTTGCTCTATATCAGTTAAAGTTGCACTATATTAGTTAAAGTTGCTCTATATTAGTTAAAGATTGAATCCTGTTTTCCTCCTGCAGCTTGAGGATTATGCGTTCTACGAGTACAATGGCATTTGGCCTCAGGAGAAGTTCGTCAAGGCGAGCACGCTGACTTCAGAGCTGAAAAGTCAGTTTGACAAGGCCATCAAGTTTGAATATGCCGGCGGCATGGTCGACAAGATGTACGCCCCTCTGGAAGTCTCGCCGATGGTGCTGAACATCTACAGAGGTATCCTGGGCGTCCTTCAGCTCAACATCAAGAAGACGCACAATGTCTACGAACTGCAGGAGGTTTGTCAAAGATCTAGCAGCCCTGATTGTAAATCTGGGAACGAAATCTCAGTGCTAAATGTGTTCTGCTCATTAGGCTGGAACTCAGGGAATTTGCAAGACCCTCTACGCCATTTCTGAAGACGAGAAAGCCGAGCGCATCCTTCTGACCAAGACCAGGGACATGAACCACTGTCAGGAGAAGATCATCATGGACATGGGGTTGGCGTACATGGAGAAATGCGTCAAGTGCCAGGAGGTAAGTTTGAAACTCATTTCACCGCGTCCATGGAAGAGTAAAGCAGCATGAACGAGCAACTATGTGCTTTTGTCATTGTAGGACATCAAAAACCTCAGAGGAACCACCACATACAGCTACGTCCTGAAGGAAGTTGAGGGTGGCGTCGAGCTCAGGGAAGTGAGAGCATTCGAGCTGATCCAGTTCTCACCTTTCAGTGAGAAGAAAGGAGCTGCTCAGATGGAGACCAGGTATCTCAACGCACACTGAGGATGTAATAAGGTCAGTTTGGGTATTTAATGGAGCTGAAAACTCACCTTTTGTTTTTCCACATTGCTTTTAAGGCAATCCTTGATCTTTAAAGAGTACCGTCAAATCGGTATGCAACCCATCAGTGCTCAGTATGTTCACCATGGATCTCTCAAGTATGAGATCCCCACTGACCTCATCCACACACCCATTCAGATGAATAAGACCAGCAGTGCAACCCCCCTGGTAATGTTTCAGACAGTTTTAAAATATCTATGAAGTCAAATGTTTGCATCGTTGCCATATTTACCTTTCAATCTGTAAACCAGGTCGTTCAGATTGACGAGATTCTGAAACACCTGGTGTCCCACAATGAGGAGACTGTGCACGAGGACGCCCCCATGAAGTTTGTGGAATTATTTCAGCTCCTCCGTAAAATGAAGCATGAAGACCTGGCCAACCTCTGGAAGAAATACATCAACATGCCTGTCTATAGGTGACTTTTCGTGCAGGGAAATTTGCATAACATGTCAAAATACATACATTTTTGACTTACTTTCTTTGTGGATTTTCAGACGATGGCTCTTGGATTCCATCACTGTCACCGCAACTCCTGCTTCTCTGCAGTTCTTCAAGGACCAACTCCTGGCTGAGCAGCCCCCGGCTGACCCGTCCCTGGCTAGCCAGCCCCAGGTTGAGCAGCCGTCGATTCTTGAAGTAGCTCAGGCTCTGATTGGCTCTATCCACATGGTGACAGCAAGCAATGAGTCCTTGGAGCTGTTCCGGGTGGGTAAACCCCAGAGCAAGCCACATTTTTTTTGCTAGGAGAATAGAAGTGTGAAACATTTCTGAAAATTGCACTGTTCTAGATGGTGATCAACAACAAACAATTCATGGAGAAGCCAATTCAGCGTGAAATCCTCCTCCTTGGTTATGGTACCATGATCTACAGGCACTGCTCTGAGATGACTGCTTGTTCTCCTGAACTCCTAAAAGTGAGAAAGATTTGGGTTTTTTTTCATGCTTCCGCAAAGTTTTGGGCACATTTCTGGACAAGAAAAAAGGCATCTGAAAGTCTCGTTTCCTCCAACAGTCCATCTATGACCATTTCACAAAGAGCGACTTGGAAAAGGAAGAGAATGTGATCCTGTACCTGAAAGCTCTCGGAAATGCCGGGCACCCTGCTAGCCTCAAGAAAATCTCAAAGTACCTGCCCATTCATGGCACCGCAGCTGCAAATCAGCCTACGAAAGTCCACGCCGAAGCCATCATGGCAATGAGGAACATTGCTAAGAAGGAGCCCAGGATGGTAAAACCCCAGCATCAAAGAATATTTCAAACTGCTCTCGTTTCAACTCCATACTGAGTTTGCTTTCCCCTGTGAATTAGGTCCAGGAGTATGCTCTTCAGCTCTTCATGGACAGTGCTCTTCCCCCAGAGCTCCGTATGCTGTCTTGCATTGTGATGTTTGAGACAAGGCCTCCGATAGCTCTGGTGATCACTCTCGCCAACATTGTGAAGAGGGAGAAGAATCTGCAGGTTGCAAGCTTCACTTACTCTCACATGAAGTCTCTGACCAGAAGCACCAGCCCCATCCACGCCCCACTGTAAGAGCATTTCCACCATCACATCCAAATGCATCAACCAATCCATGTTTGCTGAGCTCTCGGACACGTTCATTGCAGGGCTGCCGCTTGCAACGTCGCCCTCAAGATCTTAGGCCCACAGCTGGACAGACTGAGCATGCGCTACAGCAGAGCCATCCATATGGAGACCTACAGCAGTAAAACACTACGTCACGCCTGTTTTAAGTCACCTCAAGTTTCTGTTTGGCCTCAGCTAACTGCATCTCATCCATCTGTCTCTCAGGTCCTTACATGCTTGGTGCTGCTGCCAGCGCTTTCTACATCAACGACGCCGCCACCATTCTTCCCAAATCCATCATGGCTAAGACCAGAGCCTACATCGCAGGAGCTGCCGCTGACATTCTGGAGGTAAATGGGAAAGACAATCCGCCCCACATCCAACTGCTATTTGAAGAGCTCCTTTAACAGCGATCTCTTCCTCCTAGGTTGGAGTGAGAACCGAGGGACTGCAGGAGGCCTTACTGAAAAACCCTTCGCTTCTTGACAATGCCGACAGGATCAACAAGATGAAGCGTGTCATCAGCGCCGTAAGCAGCAGAGAACAATGTCAAGCATGAAACATGATACGGCGTCACATGAGGAAGCCTGACGATAAGTTTGGTTTGTGTGTTTATTTCATCCACAGTTGTCCCAGTGGAGGTCTCAGCCCAACAGCAAGCCCTTGGCCTCTTTCTACGTCAAGCTCTTTGGACAAGAAGTTGCGTATGCCAACATTGACAAAACCTTGGTCAATCAGGCCATCGAGGTACGAGTCCAACAACCACTTGTCAACTTCAACGCCAGCTTCGTTGTGATTTTGCATGACACAATACAACGTTGTTCTTCTGCAGTTCGCTGGTAAAGTTCGATCTAAAGAACAAGAAGCTCGGAAGCTTGGTAGAGAGGCTGTCCAGACCCTGCAAGATGGTGCTTCCTACCACTTCGCCAAACCTCTGCTGATCACTGAGGTGCGTCGCATACTGCCGACCATCGCAGGTATTCCAATGGAGCTCAGTCTGTACACCGCTGCCGTGACCGCTGCAAAGATTAAAGGTGAGCAGAAACCAGAAAACAAACACATCTCAGATGGTTACATCTCTCATTTATCCCAGTTATCTTGTCTACTGTACAGCTGTGAACAATTATTTTATACATTTTCCCTGTTTTGGGAAAATGCACACAATAACTACAAATGTGATACAAAAATAAAAAGATTAATTTTAATGTTAACCGTGAACCAATTCCTGTCAAATTTTAATTGGTTCTTTCATGATGTGTGACCATATAATTACAGAGTTTTTACTGTATTTAAATGAGCAAACAAATATCATTTTACAGAAGTTTTCCATTATTTTTTTTTAAAAAAAGTAGATTCATTTCTGAAAAATTCTAAATAATTTTTAAAATGTTATCTTACAGTTTTGCTTGGTTAAATTAATCTAATTGGATTTTTTTTTTTTGCCAGATTTTCACACTTTTATTATTAGATTTTTTGTACCTCCTCGCGAAATCTGAGCTCTGTCTGGGTTTACCCGACTGAGTTTATAGCTTTTGAAAATGTCCAAATATGTTGCAAAATTGCCCAATATATAACACATAATTCAAAATGGCTGACTTCCTGTTAGGGATGTGCGCGACTAGTTGTTTAATCGTTTAACCGCCTACTCATTTATTAAACGTTTAGTATTTTACTAATAGGTTAAACGCTGCATTAAGCATCATGCACCTTGTTCTTCGTGCCTCTGCCTTGGCTTCTTTGTAAACAGGCTGAGCAACCAGGGAGAGAATTGCTCCTCCTCCCCTCTCCTCACACGTAGCAGGGGGCGGGGCCACACAGTTTGGGGAAGAAAGTTTGGAAAGGTAAAGTGGGAAGATGGTGACGCTCCCGCGTAAGAAAATCAGCACCATTTGGCAGTATTTTCATGCAGCAGATGACAACAAGGTTGCCTGTCAGCTGTGTAAGCAGAAACCAGTGTTGCCAACTTAGCGACTTTCTCGCTATATCTAGCGATTTTCCAAAGCGTCCTAGCGACTTTTTTTTTTGTCAAAAGCGACTAGCGACAAATCTAGCGACTTTTTCTGCCATTTTGGAGACTCTGACAGGAAAACTTGGATCATTCTGCAGTGACTGTCCTCAACAAGCAGCAGGTGCTGCTGTGAGCTCCTCCCCCTCCCAGAGCACAGGCTGTCAGTCCAGTAACCCCGCAGCAGTCCCAGTGTCTGATTAGAGGAGACCCACATCACTCCAAAATTCCCATCCCTACTTCCTGTTGGGTTTTGGGCATGGATGTCAATTACTTTTTTGTGGGTGTTGATGAGTTACACATGCCTACCAAAATTCATAGCTCTAAGTGGCACGTTTTGGCAGTAGTAAATGTTTGAATCTTTCCAGGGAATGCTATTGAGCCATTTTGGCCCACATTTGGGCCATTTCTCTAAAATGTCAAATTTTTTCGCTGGTCCTGATCTGTGTGCCAATTTTCACGCATTTTTCAGTATTTTTAAACCTTGAAAATTCCGATTGAAAAAGCGGATGAAGAATGAGAAAAAATAACACGAAAAAATCCATTGGTTTTAATAGGGCCTACACACCATTTGGTGCTCGGAGCCTAAAAATAAGTGTTTGTAAATTCTTTGCAAACTTCACTGAGAAAATCCTGAAAAAAGCGTGCTTGTTTTTAATACACTTCATAATATCCGTCATCAAATAGTGGAAGTGATGCGCTAACCGATGGATGGATTTGTCCTCTTAGTTTCTGCCAGCATAACACCAGCTCTGCCAGACAACTTTGCTCTTGCTGACCTTTGGCAAAAAGACATTCGGCTGAGCACTGAGATCAGACCAAGGTAGGCACACAGTCTGGCATTGAAATACAAAAAGCAGCAAATATTTCATTACAAAAATGTAAATAACAAATGTCCTTTTCTTCTAGTGCTGTTGCAAACTCATTTGCTGTGATGGGGGTGAACACTGCTTACATCCAGGCTGCCCTAGTTACAAGAGCTAAACTCAACTTCACCTCACCGGTCAAAATTGGCGCGAGTTTCAACATGCAGGAGGAGAGCTTTAAGATCGAAGCTCTGCCCGTTTCAGTGCCTGAACCCTTTGCAGCTGCAGAGTAAGATCAACATTTTAACTCACCGTGTACATTTGAAAATATGAAACATCATGTCTTTGGCACTGAGATGATCCTCATTTCTCTTCAATAGAGTTGAGAGTTTTGCTACAACAAGAATGAATGACGAAACTGCTCCTAAACTCACTCCTATCATCCCTATAAAACGCTCAAAATCCCGCTCAACGGAGATTCTCACATCTAAGGTTGCGTCTTCTGCTGTTGTCAGTGTGGTGAGTTTTACACAGAGAAACACAATTACAATCTACACTACCATTCAAAGGTTTGGGGTAACTTGGAAATGTCCTTATTTTTGAAAGAAAAGCATTATTTTTTCAATGAAGATAGCATTAAATGAATGATAAATCCAGTGTAGACATTGTTAATGTGGTGAATGACTATTGTAGCTGTAAACAGCTGATTTTTAATGTAATATCTCCATAGGGGTACAGAGGAACATTTCCAGCAACCATCACTCCTGTGTTCTAATGCTACATTGTGCTCGCTAATTGTGTCGAAAGGCTTATTGATGATTAGAAAATCCTTGGGTAAAAGTGGGAGTTTTCATGGACAACATGAAATTGTCTGGGAGACCTCAAACTTTTAAACAGTTTAGGTCTAGAACTGCAATATAATTCATGTAAACTTCTTCTCAAAGTCCAAATCTTCGGAGATCCTTTCCCAGGAAGAGCAAGCTGCCAGGCAGAACCAATCCAGAGTGTTGAAGAAGAAGTACTGTGCTAAGATGGTTGGTGTTGGACTGAAGGCCTGCTTCAAGGTTGCCACCCAAAACGTTTCGTACCTCCAGGACACTCCTCTGTACAAAGCGGCTGGAAGATATGCTGTTGCTCTTTCTTTCAAACCCAGTAAGCAGTGAGGAAGCAAAACTTTTGTGCATCTTGTAGAAGCTCTGTGCACAAATCAGTTTTAACAGAATTAATTTGTTATATTTTCAGTTGAAGGTGAAACCGTTGAGAGACTGGAGATGGAGGTTGCAGTTGGACAGAGGGCTGCAGAGAAGCTCATCAAACAGATCACCGTGAGCCAAGAAGCCATCCGTGAGGGAAGACCAATCCTGATGAAGCTCAAGAGAATCCTGGTTCCTAATGCTGGCAATAGCTCGTCTTCCTCCTCCTCCTCCTCCTCCTCTTCCGCCTCCCTCTCCTCTTCTAGGTCCAGCAGGTTCAGCAGCTCCAAGTCCTCCTCTTCCAGCTCCTCATCTCGCCCCAGCAGCAAAGTCAATGATACAGCTGTTCAACTCGTCAAACACCACCGCAGTCACCGCAGCAGCAGCAGTAGCAGTAGCAGCAGCAGCAGCCGCAGCAGCAGCAGCAGCAGCAGCAGCAGCAGCAGCAGCAGCAGCAGCAGCAGCAGCCGCAGCAGCAGCCGCAGCAGCAGCAGCAGCAGCAGCAGCAGCAGCAGCAGCAGCCGCAGCAGCAGTCGCAGCAGCAGCAGCAGCAGCAGCCGCAGCAGCCGCAGCAGCAGCCGCAGCCACAGCTCTGTTAGGTCCAGGTTCAGGTCTTCCAGTTCCAGCTCCGCATCAAGCCTTGCATCGCTCTTCAGTGGAAGTTCAAGCTCTTCTAGCTCCAGCTCCCGCCACTCAAGGGTAAGCATCTCAAAAATCATTCAGTAACTCTGCAGAAAGGAGTACCAACATGATAAGTATAGCCAATGTGCAAGCTGAATGAAACATTTCTTCTCAGCAGCATGTGAGTCAGTCAAAGAGGTTCAGGAAGAACCACAAGAAACAGGTATGTTGCTGTTGGGCTTCAAACTATGAGAACATATTGTACAGTTTTGACTTTTGCACGGCGGTTCTTGAGTTGCATCTGTTGTCGTCGTAGGGTCTCAATTCCAAGGCCACCTCGTCAGCACGTTACAATAGCAGCAGCAGCGCCTCAAGCTTTGAGAGTGTCTACAAACAGGTAAAACTGTTCCTCAAGTCTTCTTCTGGGTTTTATTGGTGAACTCCCATGAATTAACCACAACTGTCCCTGCAGAACAAATTCCTGGGCAGTGAAGCTGCTATCTTGGCCGTCGTCTTCCGCGCTGTTAAGGAAAACAAGAAGATGCAGGGATACCAAGTCGCCACCTACCTAGACAAACCTACCGCCAGACTTCAGGTTATTCTAGCTCCCTTGGCTGTTGATTCCAAGTGGAAGATCTGTGCTGATGGAGTTCTGTCTAGCAAGCACAAAGCCATGGTAAGACACCTGTCCGTACGGCACCACGGAAAAGACTGGACTTAAAACCAGCTGCCTTATTGTCATTTCTACTATTTCTTAACAGGCTAGATTCAGTTGGGGACCAGAGTGCAGCAAATACAACACTACAGTGACCGTTGAAACTGGTCTCGTTGGTAAAAAGCCTGCAGCTCGCATCAGAGTGCAGTGGAAGAGAATCCCTTCTACCATGAAGCACTATGCTAAGATGTATGAAACGTCATACATTTAAACTTCACACTTTAGCCTACTCACGCATTACAGGCCATGCAAAATGTCTGACATTTGGAAAATCCTTTCACAGGGCATTTAAGGGCATTCCTTCTCGGATGCTCTCCGACTTGTTTAGAGGAAAGGACAGAAACAGCACCAAGCAGATCTCACTGACTGTGTTTAGAGCGTCTAACCGGTCCCTTGAGTTTATCTGGAAAACACTAAGGGTACGAAGAGTCGCATTGCTCTCCAAAAATATGAAGTCACATTTCTATTTATTCAGTGTATTCGTCTAACTGGGGACTCTTACGTCTACAGCATAATGTCTACAGGCTGCATCTTCCCATCAATCTGCCATTTGACATCAGACATATCTTCAATGATTCAATCGACGACATTATTTCCCATGCTGGTGCAGGTAACGGCTGACGGAGTTTAAAAAAGAAACACACTGGCACAGACGTTTTCCAATGAGTCAAGGGTTAAAGTGATGATTTCCCTTTCAGCTGAATGCCTCTCCTCCCAAGACACCATTAAAACTTTCAATAACAGGACATACTCCAACAAGACGCCCCAATCCTGCTATCAGATTCTGGCAGCGGATTGCACACAGGACCTGAAATTCATTGTTCTGCTGAAGAAGGACGCCCAGGAGCACAACCACATCAACATTAAGATTGCTGACATGTGAGTGTTCATTCACAACAAACAAGAATCTCTGGTTTTCATCCAAACTCTGACTAAACTACACAACACTCACATTTGTGCCCTTGCAGCGATGTTGACCTCTACCCGAAGGACGGGCAGGTGGTTGTCGAGGTCAACTCGAGGGAAATGCCCATTAGAAGCCAGTCCTACCAGCATCCCACAGGTTTCTGCTCACTGTTTTTATCTTTGCAAAAGCTTCGAGTTCAGAAACATTTAACTTTATCGTTCGTTCCTGGAAGAAGGTTTGGAAATAGGGATCGACCGATTTGGTTTATTGGTACTCAAGAAAGGCTGACAATTTGAACAAATATACATTAAACATAATGTTTTAACAGCATGCGATAGCAGAGAACCTAGCATTCATGACTAATGCTTCATTAATAAAGGTGACTATGACTGGATATGTAAAATAGAAACAAGAGTGATTAAAATATCTCTTTGGTTTATGTAGGATCGACTAAGATTGATCAATTTGTTTATTTTCTCGATCTTTCACTGTTCTATCACTTTTATTGCCCACTAAGATCTTAAAGGATTATTAATTATTGTTTTCCAGATGCTGTTTCAGGTTAATCTGCCTTCTAACTTAGCTACAAGCTAAGCATAGCCTTAGCCACCACAAAAGAAGCTAACTTCTTGTTTTGTGTTTCCTGTTGAGATTTTGCTGCTTGACAGACATTTCTGAGACCGTCAGACCTGAAGTAGAGCACTTAATTGATCAATAATCGGTCAAAAATGGATAGAAAAATGCCAAGTATTGGAACACAACAACTGGCCAGGGCGATAATCGGTCTATCACTAATTTGAAAGTTCTATAAAAGTGCTTTTAAGTACTGACTTTTTTTTGTTTTGTTTTACAGAAGATATCAGGATCAGACAGATAGGTGAAGGCATCTCGGTGGTGGCACCTAAATATGGTCTCACTGAGGTCTACTTTGAGAAGAACTCATGGAAGGTAAAAAAAAATAACAAGACACCATGGAGCCCTTTTCATATGTGCTTGAAAGTAAGAAATTTGACAGATAATTGGATGTTTCTTAACATCTCCTCTGATGTTGGGATGTAGATTAAGGTTGCCGACTGGATGAAGGGACAGACCTGTGGACTCTGTGGAAAGGCTGATGGGGAGATCAGGCAGGAGTATCGCACTCCCTCCGGACGCCTGGCCAAGAATGAAGAAAGCCATGCCCTGTCCTGGGTTGTACCAGGCAAGAGCTGCAGGGACGCCAACGGTGAGACGCAAAGACGGTGGTAGGTAGACGAGAACAGTTCGGTGCAGTGAGGAGGTTCTAACCTTATTCGTTCTCTCACAGAGTGCCGTTTGAAGCACGAGTCTGTGCGGCTGGAGAAGCAGGTTAACATTCACGGTCAGAATACCAAATGCTACTCCGTTGAGCCGGTTCTTCGCTGTCTGCCCGGCTGCTACCCCGTGAACACTAGCAAAGTCAACGTTGGGTTCCACTGCCTGCCCACTGGTGAGTCTGCAAACAAAAAGACAGCCGGCTTCAGTAACACAAGAAAATCACACAGTTCCTAATCTCGCTGCTTCTTTTTCCACTTGTGCAGAAGCTAACCTGAACACCGTGAACATGTACGAGAGAAGCGAGGACCTGAGGGAATACGCCGATGCTCACACCGCCTGCAGATGCACTGCTCAGTGCATCTAAATACGCTGCCTTTTGTCAGTCAATTACATCCTCTGTATCTAACTTCAAATAAATTGCATCCCAAAAGAAATTCATTGAATTTATTATTTATTTACTTTTTGAGTTGACTGATAGATGTGGAAGCTTGCATGCATTCTATAAGGTCTTCAAGGTTTACTGCAAATCAGACTATAAATCAGATTATATGAGCTTACGAGGGCCACCCAGACAATTCCATGTTTTCCATGAAAACTCCCACTTTTATCCATGTGCTAACATAACTGCACAAGGGTTTTCTAATCATCAATGAGCCTTTCAACAGAATTAGCTAACACAATGTAGCATTAGAACACAGGAGTGATGGTTGCTGGAAATGTTCCTCTGTACCCTTATGGAGATATTCCATTAAAAATCAGCTGTTTCCAGATAGAATAGTCATTTACCACATTAACAATGTCTACACTGGATTATCATTCATTTAATGTTATCTTAATTGAAAAAAAGGTGTTCTTTCAAAAATAATGACATTTCCAAGTGACCCAAAACTTTTGAACAGTAGTGTAGAAGCTGAACTCAGCGACAACTGGCTCCATTGGCATTTGGAATCAACACAGCCTCGAACACCACTACGATGTCCAGATGTGGTTGAACTGCAGACTTTTAGCTTTAATTAAAGAGGTGCTTTTAGGAACTACAGCAATTTTTGACGCCAAGCTCAAAAGCTGTTGGACAAATTACTAAAAGAAAGTTTCATGTCTGGGTAGACCCGTTTAAAGATCTGGAATCGATTCCAAGTGTTAAGGGTTAGGGCTAACTCATTAAACCTAACCATAACCATTTACATACATGGTTCAAAAACATTAATGAAAGTGAAGCGAGGCCAACATTTGGCTGTAACAAAACCCAAAACAGACCAACCAGAAACACAGCAGAAACTGTAGATCGATTAAAAAAAACACACTTTAAAGGGAGATACGAGTCAAAGTCTGCAATTAAGAGGCATCTTCATGAAGATGATGGAGCATTTACCTCAAACACTTGAGAACAGAAGCATTTTCCACAACATTAAAAACACCTAAAAAGAAGCCTGCTAACTTCTGTAACAAGGTTCTCTGGACATCTGCAGCTTTAGTTTGTTATTTCCACAACTCCATGTTCTGTATATTTACTTTAATCTGGTTTAATTTGACTTAACATAATGCACCTGAGCCACGCCATAACAACTGGGGGTTTAAGAATCATCTCCAAAATCTTAATTTGAGCATTGAACTGGTATTTTATCACAGCATCCTTTTAATATTTGATGTTTTTTGTCTGTTACACTCTCAAAAGATTATTTTTTTCAGACTCTGTTTCAGGTTAATCTGTGGCCGCTAGCCATTAGCCTCAGCCGCTAGCCGTGAGCATAGCCTTAGCCGTTAGCGTATCCTTACCCGCTAGCCATTAGCGTAGCCTAGTCACCCTTGAGAGTAGATATCCTGTATTGCGTTTCTTGTTGAGTTTTGCTGCCTGAGAGACATTTCCAAGACCACCAGACATGAAGTAGAGCATTTAATTGATCAATAATCAGTGAAAAATGTACAGAAAAATGACAAGTTTCACCCACAATAACCGGCCAGGACAATAATTACTCAATCCCCAATTGCTAAGTTATGGCTCTCAAAAAACCAAATCTTAAAGCTCGTGTCCGGAGTTTCCGTTTGTTTTCAATTTATGTATCATTGTTTAACAAAGCTTAAATGTGTTAGTCTAGTTCGATATTATAATATAAGCACTGTTGCCAACTCCTCAGTAAGGAAAGTCGCTATTGGCTGTCCTAAAAGTCGCTAGAAGTCGCTAAATGACGTCATCGCCTACTTTGCATATTTCCCAGTTTGCATGTAATTGTAATCAACGTTGTAGGAGAGAGGAATTACATTGTGGAATAGACCAAAAAGTGAGTATAAAACATCCAAATATGTTTTTTCACTAGAGGCTAAATGCTGTGGTTTATTTTAGCATGACAGTGAAGAAACATTTTCGTTTATATGGCTCCGTAAGTCTGGATGGGATCTGTAGTGACTTTGCGCATGCGCGATTCATCTGCCGTCTGGCCGCGGACAGAGCCCTAGAGATAGTAAGAGTTGCGACACTCCCATAGGGTGCCGTTGTACGCTTTCTTTCGGTCTACTTCCGGGTTGTGGAGGCTTGTTTAGTTCCAAGCACCGCTTCGACAGTGACAGCCACCGTTCATTTGCACTGCAGGTCGTTGAGTATATGTGGAGGTAAGTTGATGAAATGCCTACCTCTTTTGAATTGTCAACTGCCTATATTTTATCAGAGGCTCTTTATGATGCACATGCTGAGCTTTATTTGTATTTGCACAGCGTAATTACATATATATTTTATCTTGGTAGACGACCGAATTTCTGCTACTTTTTTTTAGCTCGACTCTACTGTTAGCTGTGAAGTTATCTCCAGGGATATATTGACGGATTAATTGTTGATGAGTCGCTACCTCTTTTTAATTTTAACGTCTTTATATTACATCAGAAGCCCTTTGTGGTGCATACATTTATCTGTATTTGTGAATATTGGCAGATGACCGACTTTCAGGCATTGCCTTGTGCTTGTTAGCTCTTCTTTGAAAGCTACCAAGCTGCCTCTTTTTAATTGTCAAGACTACGTCCTTTATATGAGACCCTTTATAATGCATAAACTTATACTTGTAAGTATTTAACAAATATATTTATTAATATCTATCGTATCTATCTATCCACCAGTATCCCGAGAACCCTCACTGAAGACACGAAGACCCTCATTGTTTCTCCCATTGTCAATAAAACATACTATTTCATCAAAGCATAATGAGTTGTTATTCTTGAATATATATTTTGTGCATGTCTTAAAATGGTTATAGTGAGTCAACTCCTGCCTCATCAGAAGTGGCTGGACACTATCTGCTGAATGGACTGTTGTTACTCTGCTTTTCAATAACTCCCAGACTACGGGTAAGTGAATCAGAGAAATATAGACATTGTCTGGAAATACAATAATCCAGCTGGGCAAAAATTAACATCTTCAATCATCTTACATTTCTGTGTAAAAGTCGATTTTCCATGCTAACACGAATGTAAAACATTCCCTCCAAAACCCCAAAAGTGTCTTTAATATGTCACCTTACGGCTCAAAATGTAAAACTGACATTTACATACATACTCCAATGAATTAATAATCAAACAAGTACTTGGAGGTGTGATTTTATTCCTTTTTTACCGTGAAATCGCCGCTCTCAGTCCCATAGAAAGAAATGACAGCGCTGCCTGTTTGGAACTATTCAGGCTTACATGAACCACGTGACCGCCCCGCTGCGAGAGCATGAGTGTCGCAACTCTTACTATCTCTAGGGCTCTGGCCGCGGAGTGATGTGGGTCTCCCCCTCCCCTCACTGGGTCTGCTGAGGGGTTACTGGACTGACAGCCTGTGCTCTGGGAGGGGGAGAAGCTCACAGCAGCACCTGCTGCTTGTTGAAAACAGTAACTGCAGAATGAGCTGAGTTTTCCTATCAGTCTCCAAAACAGCAGAAAAAGTTGCGAGATTTGTCGCTAGTCGTTTTTGATAAAAAAAAGTTGCTAGGAGCTTTGAAAAGTCGCTAGATTTAGCGAGAAAGTCGCTAAGTTGGCAACAGTGAATATAATGTTAGCATGACGTGATATGAAAATTTATTCCTGAGCTCCGCCTTCCTCTCATAGACCCCCATGTTATTCCAAAAAGCGCCGGTCGCTGCCGACCAATCAAGTTCGAGCTTCAGCTTTGTCATGCTGTCAATCAACGGTTACGCGCACAGCAAGCAAGCCCATGCAGAGGTGGGCGAGCTACGCACTACGCAACCGCGCACACATTTGTTTTGCTTGTGGAGGAGAGAGCATCAGGGATCAGCAACTTCCAGAAAAGTTACCAATCCCACGGCTTGTCAGGCCAAGAGACTGCAGGACGTTTTTGGCTCGGGGTGCTCGCGTCGCTCCCCGACCACGGCCTTCATAGCCCGCCTGACGGCTTCGTTTAGATGCCCGACCTCTGGAGGAAGATGTTGGGGCGTCTGGGACATACTCTTCGTCAGAGGAGTCATGCAATTCTGAACTCTAGATAGAAATAAATAAACAATGTAACACATATACACGCGTAAATGCACTAAGTTTGATAAACAACGTCATCCAGAGGGATACACGAGTGTAATCACATATTGAAACTTTACTCGTTCGTCCTAGCAGATTCATGTTATTTTGGTATTAGGACAAGTTAGACTCAATACAGCATTCTAACTTAATTTCTTTATTATTTACTAAATGTACTAAATGTAGAAGAGGGGAAAACAGCAAAACGGACAAGATACTGCAGCACTCCGGGCACTTCTCTCATGTACTGCGCGCGTGCACAAATAAAGGGGTGAAATCAGAGGGAGGGACCAACAGTGTTTTGGGAGACGAGCTTTAACACTGAACTGGTATTTTATCACAGCATCTTTTTTTATATTTGCCATTTTTAGTCTTTTTAGTTAAAATATTTTTATTGTTTTTCAGACTCTGTTTCAGGTTAATCTGTGGCTGCCTTCTAGTTTAGTCTTTGGCCATTAGCGTAGCCTTACCTGCTAGCGTAGCCTTAACTGTTAGCGTATCCTTACCTGCTAGCCGTTAAAGTAGAGCATTTAATTGATCAGCAACTGGTCAAAAATTTACAGAAAAATGCTAAGAATCCAGGCTACACAGTGACGTAGTGGTTAGCACTTTTGCCTTGCAGCAAGAAGATCCACGGTTCAAATCCCGGCCTGGGCCTGGGATCTTTCTGCATGGAGTTTGCGTGTTTTCCCTGTGCATGCGTGGGTTTTCTCCAGTACTCCGGCTTCCTCCCACAGTCCAAAAATATGCTGAGGTTAATTGATTACTCTAAATTGCCCGTAGGTGTGAATGTGAGTGGCTCCAGCACCCCCTGCGACCCTAGTGAGGATAAAGCGGTGTATAGAGAATGGATGGATGGATGCTAAGAATCCCCCACAATTTCCAATCGATCTGGCTAATTGTTAAGTTGTGACTGCAGCACCCAATTACTCTCTCTGCTCAAGTCCACAACTGCACATTATGTTTTTTTTACTTGAAACTGGTTTAATTTGACTTCATAATCTTGAGCCATGTCACAACAAATTGGGGTTCAAGAATCATCTCCATAAACCAAATCTGAACAGCGAACTGGTATTTTATCACAGCATCCTTTTATATATTGGACGTTTTTTTGTCTCCTAATTAGCTAAATAAACAGGAAGCGCTGTTGAAAATCAGTACCCAACAGACTCTAATACAGGTCAAATGAAAAAAAACTGCACCTGTTTATGAACTTATAATTCAATAATACTCCCAGAACACATGATTTCACAACGACCCATCCATATACACACGTGGACAAAATTGTTGGTACCCCTCAGTTAAAGAAGGAAAAACCCACAATTCTCACTGAAATCACTTGAAACTCACAAAAGTAACAATAAATAAAAATTTATTGAAAATTAAATAATCAAAATCAGCCATCACTTTTGAATTGTTGATTAACATAATTATTTAAAAAAAACAAACTAATGAAATAGGGCTGGACAAAAATGATGGTACCCATAACTTAATATTTTGTTGCACAACCTTTTGAGGCAATCACTGCAATTAAACGATTTCTGTATTTGTCAATGAGCGTTCTGCAGCTGTCAACAGGTATTTTGGCCCACTCCTCATGAGCAAACAGCTCCAGTTGTCTCAGGTTTGATGGGTGTCTTCTCCAAATGGCATGTTTCAGCTCCTTCCACATATGCAGGGCTTAAAGTGAGAAAAAATCCTGAGCCTGAACTTCTAAGATCCAATTTATAGTGTAAATAAACGTATTTAAATGTGTTTTAAAATGCACTAAAACACAATATATATGAGATTCTATTAATTCAGAGCAAATATGAGGTCATCTGGTGGAAATAATGCCCATTATGATCCCACTATTTTATTGTTGCTCAAATGTAAAACCTTACTCGGCCAAAACTTAAGACATTTTAGAAAGTGCCAAAAGTCAGATTTTTTTTGTGTTGATGTTTCAATACCACATCACTATAATTGCAAAGATTAATTTTAGTGTAAAGGGGAAAAAAGCATGAAAATCAAGTACATGTATTATTAATAACTTTTAATCATTTTTATCTCTTCAGTAGATTTAACAAGAACTCAAAACACCAACCACAACAAAACTGCTACAAAACTCTGCTGCTTTCCTTCATAAGGCACGATTTTTACTTACAACATTATCTCAAGTGTCAGTCTCAAGAGAATATTAAGTGCTTGGAGAATACTGTTTGACAAAGTCATTTCTTTTTTCTTTTTTGCTTTGTTTGTGAACTTTCTGAACATTTTCTTTTTAACATGTTCAAAATGTTGTTTGTTGAAATAAACTGCAAAACACAGACAACAGAATGAACTTGTTTAATATTCTCTGGAACACTACAAGAGAATAAACTGTCATGTCACTTGCTATACCAACTTTGTATTTAATCAGGTAATAAAAGTACTAGTATTAACTCTTTAATGCAATTTTAGTTATTGCCTCACAATATAAGATTCCTCTGAATAAGTTGATCATGATGCCGACTCTCTCAAACTCTGTAACTAGCAAAGAAATTCGGGCCTTCCTGATCTGGTTTATCTGGGTCCTGGTGGCAATGGACTGCTCATGCTGAACTTCTACTCTGGCCTTTTCCTCTGGAGTCAGCCCATTTCTCACACAGATGTGATTAAGAAGCCCTCTGTAGCACATAACCACACATACATGTTAGTAACTGCTCATTTGATACACCTCAATAATCTCTGTGATTAGTTTAAATCATTTGATTTTTAATTTGAACTGACACACATTTTGTTTGTTTTTGATAAGGGAAAAAATGTATTCACTGTATAATTTGTTCAGTTGGCTTTCAATTTAAATGTTTCTATTTTTTTATCTATATTTTGGGAAGAAAAAACGGTGAAAGCAGCCTAAGAACATTCTTATTTAACTACCTATCCATTATTCATTTCACACAACCCATACGTTCATTCTGTTCTTACTAACAATATTTGCTTGAGATTGGAGAGTTTTTGTTTGTGGCTAGACATCATTCGGATGCATAAGGTCACAAAATCTGCTGAGAGCTATTTAACTCATTATTACAAACATCCTATATGTCCTCAAATAAAAAAGGTTAATATCACCTAAGCTACATTCAGTTTGTGCATATTTAACTAAACAGATGTTCTGAGTAGGCTTGATCTTTGATTTTTTTTCCTTTCAAAATAAAAGCCAGCAAACTAAATAGCTGTTTCCTTTTTTCCTTTTGCCGTTGTAAAACATAGAAAATGTTTAAAGATTAAGAAATCAAACAAAATCAACAACTTCTGTTTTTGTTACTTTTTAAAATTCAATACCTAAGCTCGTTTGTTTTTATTTTGCTTCTTAAACCATGGGGATTGTGGGACATGCACGCGCATCGCCACTGACGCACTTACGCCAATGGGGTGAGTCAACACACCGCGGCTCAGGGATCGCGGCAGCGGCTGCTCTCTTTGTTAATCAGCAGAGACACATCCTCTCTCCTCTGTCACACAAAGTCTGAGCAAACTTTAGTATCTGCGTCTTTGGGCCAAACACAAGCTCCAACGCTATTGACCAGTGATCAGCTGCTCGATTCTTCACCGCACCACTCACAGATTGGAGCTCCGTGCGCTCTGGAGAGACCAGGCAGCCACAGGGCTGGGACACATGTGGAATGGGTATACAGTCCAAGCAGAAATAAAATAAATAATATGCAATATATATCAATGTGTTTCCAGTAATTCCCTTTAAATATAATTACAAAAAACACCAACAAATTTTGCAAATTTGAATTTTGTTTGTGGGATACTGTTATTTCTTATCAGTGGCTCAGCAGCACTGACTATGCCGAACCAAGAGGGCGCAGCACTCGCAGTTAGAGAACTGTAATTGTATAAAAGTTCTATCAGAAAGCCGCATGCCTGGACAGAAGGTGTATATTTTTTAATGGAGGATTTGGAGTTTGATTGATTAAAGCGGAGCAACTGAATGCACAATGACGCACATGTTTGGAGCCTTCGGGACAGAGATGGATGAAATTTTTTCAATGGTACATTTCCATGCGCCGGAAATCCGGCGCGGCGCCGGAAAACTTTAAGCCCTGCATATGTTCAATGGGATTCAGATCTGGGCTCATAGAAGGCCACTTTAGAATAGTCCAACGCTTTTCTCTCAGCCATTCTTGGGTGTTTTTGGCTGTGTGTTTTGGATCGTTGTCCTGTTGGAAGACCCATGACCTGCGACTGAGACCAAGCTTTCTGACACTAGGCAGCACATTTCTCTCCAGAATGCCTTGATAGTCTTCAGATTTCATCGTACCTTGCACACTTTCCAGACACCCTGTGCCAGATGCAGCAAAGCAGCCCCAAAACATTACTGAGCCTCCTCCATGTTTCACCGTAGGGACAGTGTTCATTTCTTCGTATGCTTGGTTTTTGAGTCTATGAACATAGAGTTGATGTGCCTTACCAAAAAGCTCCAGTTTGGTCTCATCTGTCCAAAGGACATTCTCCCAGAAGCTTTGTGGCTTGTCAACATGCATTTTTGCAAATTCCAGTCTCGCTTTTTTATGAGTTTTTTTCAGCAGTGGTGTCCTCCTTGGTCATCTCCCATGAAGTCCACTTTGGCTCAAACAACGACGAATGGTGCCATCTGACACTGATGTACCTTGGCCTTGGAGTTCACCTTTAATTTCTTTGGAGGTTGCTCTGGGCTCTTTGGATACAATTCCAACGATCCGTCTCTTCAATTTGTCATCAATTTTCCTCTTGCGGCCACGTCCAGGGAGGTTGGCTACTGTCCCGTGGGTCTTGAACTTCTGAATAATATGAGCCACTGTTGTCACAGGAACTTCAAGCTGTTTAGAGATGGTCTTATAGCCTTTACCTTTAAGATGTTTGTCTATAATTTTTTTTCGGATGTCCTGGGACAATTCTCTCCTTCGCTTTCTGTTGTCCATGTTCAGTGTGGTACACACCTTTTCACCAAACAGCAGGGTGACTACTTGTCTCCCTTTAAATAGGCAGACTGACTGATTATGAGTTTGGAAACACCTGTGATGTCAATTAAATGACACACCTGAGTTAATCATGTCACTCTGGTCAAATAGTTTTCAATCTTTTATAGAGGTACCATCATTTTTGTCCAGGCCTGTTTCATTAGTTTGTTTTTTTAAATAATTATGTTAATCAACAATTCAAAAGTAATGGCTGTTTTTGATTATTTAATTTTCAATAAATTTTTATTTATTGTTACTTTTGTGAGTTTCAAGTGATTTCAGTGAGAATTGTGGGTTTTTCCTTCTTTAACTGAGGGTACCAACAATTTTGTCCACGTGTGTAAACCCCAGATAAAAACATAGAACAATCTACATTTATATTAACGTGATCTAACCTCGATATCTACAATGCATTGTGCAGCTTGTGTTACGTTTTACAGCCTCTCATGGTATTCAACAGCAGCATCGGTTGCTAATCTAACATTTTCTAGAAAGGAGCTCCACATTGTGATGTTAAAACTACACAAACGTACCTCATTTGTTCAGTTTCTTATTGTATTGAGAGAAACAGCAGCATTAAATCTACATTCTAAAACTCCTCGACAGCTCCATGACAAGTTTAACATAAAAGAAAAAAAAGATGCTAACATTTAGACAACTTTAGCTGCAGCGCCGCCCAATAAGCTGAACGAGTCATTACTTGCACAATCGCAGACATAAAAAACTGCCAAAACACCATTTACGAAACCACATAAATAAATAAATACCTTTACAACATGCGTTAGTAAAGAAACTATTTCTCCCAGTCACAACGACTCTTGCTTGGCTCCCGCTGACAGCTATTCAATCCTCGAGTATTTGGCAGTCACCGTTCAGACGGAAACACCACAAACCATCTATATTTAATGGACACTAACGATGATTCTGAGTGTTTATGGTTTCATATGGAGCTGTTCTTTTCCTGAGAGAGCGTCCGGTCTTGGATGTCGTCCCACAGTTTGTGTCGGACCGGAGCGTTTCCACAAAATACGCTCGACTCTTCAACGTGTTCCATCTTTGTCTTTGGTTTTGTTGAGCTGGAAAACACGTTGTACAGGCGAACAGGGATAAGCTTACATGCACAGATACATCATGTCACTATTTCAGAAGTTCAAATCCAACCCGTACCTGTCCTCTGGGATAAGGCAGAGTGTGCGGTACAGGTCGGCAGTGGAAGGCGACGTCAGCGGGACACAGCTGGGTGGTTCTGATTGGTGTTTGATGAACTTCTCCGGAGCCACAGCAGCACTCACCTCCGTTTCAGCTGCTAAGAGAAGAAGTCGTCTTATTGATTGTTGAAAATTTGCACCAGAATCAGAAATGACTGAGCTCATTGTTACGTCAGAACTGGTTATGTAGAACTAGTTGGTGAGTGGAGCGGATGACTACGTCATCACGCAGCGCTATAAGACGGCTTTGTTTCCATTCTCCAGTTGTACGCCACCTTGGATTGTGCTACATTTGCTAACTTTTTGCCCTTCACTAAGGCTCCCAAGTGTAAGTCAGACTCATCTGATGAAGTTCCGAGTCACGGTGAAAATTGATTTTCAAAATCAACTGGGAAGGGAACTCTGACATAAGCTGAGGACCCCCTGTATTCTGCTTTAACGCAAGTATAACAGGATAATGAGGATCAGCATATTGTTTGGTGCATCAATAACTTCTATCTAAATTGGTTTACTGACAGTTTTGCAATCTTTTAAAGTTTTTGACATTCAGAAGAATCATAAATCTCTTAACAGAAAATAAACAACAGAAGACATTAACCTACTACTCAGAAACAAGTGGAGTGCCAACGTTAGACGATTCTGCAGACATCAGTCTTTACATATCACATTTACTATATAAACTTATCTGCTGTCTGTTTTTGAAGTGCAGCTAGGCAGAAGATACAGGCGTTTGAGGGCAAAGACAAACTGACTGAAAAACAGTTTCTTCCCAGTGGCAACCAATGCTTTAATAAACACTGCCATGAAATCTGTGTAAATTCTCAGTCCAACTGTACATGCAAATACAACTGCACTACTAGCGACTGCGCAGTTTCGATTGAATGTAGATGTCTGGTTGGGTGTCTTTATATTGCATATATTTTACATTATGTGAAATTTATTACCATTTTTATTTTTTATTCTTTTTTAACTTGCACTGGTTGTCCTATAAGATTGCATTTCATTCCATTGCACAGGTTGCAACGACAATTAAGTTATTGAATTAAATGAAATGTGAACAGCAGCTAACCCACAGACCTGAGGGCTTTACTACCTTACTACGAAACCAGATTAATAGGTCAGTGAGGTAAGTTGAGCCTAAGGAGGTTTTTAAGGTGATGAAAATGTCTCTCTGTAAACCTGTTAGATTAACACCAAACACTGATGCTACACAGATAATTTAAAGTTCTGTTTGGAGTTCGGGATCAGAATCGGCTGAACGAAGCGTCTAATCATCAACAATTCTGGTAAATTAATCAAAATCTCAGCTCAGCTGCAGAAAAACTGACAATGAGCTGACAATAGTGATGCCAGTGGACGAAGTCTTGCAGATACAGCAGCTCTACGTTGTAAATCTATGTGGATTCTGCAGAAAATGCATAAATAGGTTTTCATGTTTGGTCCCGATTTGCTCCTCAGTACAATTTACACTGCAGCTAATAGAACACAGGTTATACAATCAATAACATTAAATTCACGTTATTTGGCCAAAAACTAAAGTTATTTCCACTTCTTCTTCATCACAGCGTGGTCATTTTATGTCAATTCGTGGTTGTTTTGTGTCTAATCTGACCAGCAGTACCGCAGTGAATGCATAGTGAAGCACGGAGGTGGAAGTATGATCATATGAGGCTGGAGGAAACTTTAAAATGTGAATATTAAGTAAACTTTAAGGGCAGTTTTGTGTCTATTTGTGACAGTATTGTGATTATTTGTGGTCATTTGGTGTTTTTCCTGACCAGTGAATGTGTAGTCCTGTCAGTGAAGCACGGAGATAGAAGTGTGATGATATTAGTTCCAGGACAGAGTCTGAAACAAACAACAAGCTAATAACCACTACTGTGAAAATTAATATCTCTGCCAGAGGTTTTAGGTTTTTTTTCGAGTCAGACGACACAAAGGAAGTCCGGATATGTCAAACTTTATCGCCCAAAATCATATTCAACACTGGCTCAACCATCTTTAAGTGTCCCCACCTGAAAGTGAAGGGAAAAGGAAAAGACACTCACATATTAAAAAGGCACTTTTAGACTTTGACAGCGAAGGTTTCTTTGAGTCTGAAAATGGACTCAGGTTCAAAAACTGGTGTTTGAGCCACGTGGCGCGCTCCTCCTCGAAGGCCTTCCTCTGCAGGACGAAATAAACACAAGTTATTATAAAAAGCAGCCTCAGGATCCTCAAAAAAGTCTGTCATTTTTTCTTAAATCATGCTTTAACACCAAGTCTCTCTTCAGCACCTCGTGGCTCAGTCTGATAGCTGCCTCTGTGAAGTTCCTCCTCTCCCTCTCGAAGATCTTCCTCTGCTCCTCCAGGGTCTTCCACTCGTCTCCGAGTCGCTCCTTCTCCTGCAGCATGTAGCAGTCGCTCAGCAGGGATGCAGTTTCCTCATCGCATGGAGAGCTGAGCTGCTGCTGCAGGAGGAAACAGGCCGGATCAGGCTCTATTTACTTATAAAACATCACTCATTTAACTGAAACCTCTACAGTCAAACCAGGCTTTAAATCAGAAGCTCAGTGTAAGTTTAGATTACTGAAAAACACCAAATGCAGACGAGACGTTCCATTAAAAATCAGCCAGATCCTCCTCAGAATCAGCTGATTATTCATGTACAATAACTTCAGCAGGGCTTAAAGTGAGAAAAAATCCTGAGCCTGAACTTCTAAGATCCAATTTATAGTGTAAATAAACGTATTTAAATGTGTTTTAAAATGCACTAAAACACAATATATATGAGATTCTATTAATTCAGAGCAAATATGAGGTCATCTGGTGGAAATAACGCCCATTATGATCCCACTATTTTATTGTTGCTCAAATGTAAAACCTTACTGCCAAAACTTAAGACATTTTAGAAAGTGCCCCAAGTCAGATTTTTTTTGTGTTGATGTTTCAATACCACATCACTATAATTGCAAAGATTTATTTTAGTGTAAAGGGGAAAAAAAATCATGAAAATCAAGTACATGTATTATTAATAACTTTTAATAATTTTTATCTCTTCAGTAGATTTAACAAGAACTCAAAACACCAACCACAACCAAACTGCTACAAAACTATGCAGCTTTCCTTCATAAGGCACAATTTTTACTTACAACATTATCTCAAGTGTCAGTCTCAAGAGAATATAAAGTCTTTTTTCTTTTTTGCTTTGTGAATTTTCTGAACATTTTCTTTTTAACATGTTGTTCAAAATGTTGTTTGTTGAAATAAACTGCAAAACACAGACAACAGAATGAACTTGTTTAATATTCTCTGGAACACTACAAGAGAATAAACTGTCATGTCACTTGCTTTACCAACTTTGTATTTAAACAGGTAATAAAAGTACTAGTATTAACTCTTAAATGCAATTTTAGTTATTGCCTCACAATATAAGATTCCTCTGAATAAGTTGATCATGATGCCGACTCTCTCAAACTCTGGAACTAGCAAAGAAATTCGGGCCTTCCTGATCTGGTTTATCTGGGTCCTGGTGGCAATGGACTGCTCATGCTGAAGAACTTCTACTCTGGCCTTTTCCTCTGGAGTCAGCCCATTTCTCACACAGATGTGATTAAGAAGCCCTCTGTAGCACATAACCACACATACATGTTAGTAACTGCTCATTTGATACACCTCAATAATCTGTGACTTTAGTTTAAATCATTTGATTTTCAATTTGAACTGACACACATTTTGTTTGTTTTTGGTAAGGGAAAAAATGTATTCACTGTATAATTTGTTCAGTTGGCTTTCAATTTAAATGTTTCTATTTTTTATCTATATTTTGGGAAGAAAAAATGGTGAAAAGCAGGCTAAGAACATTCTTATTTAACTACCTATCCATTATTCATTTCACACAACCCATACGTTCATTCTGTTCTTATATTTGCTTAAGATTGGAGATTTTTTGTTTGTGCCTAGACATCATTCGGATGCATTCATTTCAATTCAATTCAATTCAATTTTATTTATATAGCGTCAATTACAGTCAAATCGTCTCAAGACGCTTTACAGAACCCATATGCCTGACCCCCAGTGCAGCCCAAAGGCGACAGTGGCAAGGAAAACACCCTTTTAACAGGGAAGAAATCTCGAGCAGAACCCGGCTCTGTATAGGGGGGACCCATCTGCCTGCTGGCCAGGCAGGTTGAGAGGGACAGAGGAGGGCAAGGGGGAGGGATGGGAGAAGAGGGAGGGGTGGGAAAGCAAAGCATAAGGTCACAAAATCTGCTGAGAGCTATTTAACTCATTATTACAAACATCCTATATGTCCTCAAATAAAAAAGGTTAATATCACCTAAGCTACATTCAGTTTGTGCATATTTAACTAAACAGATGTTCTGAGGAAAATAATGGGACAAATCCCTATGGCTTGATCTTTGATTTTTTTTCCTTTCAAAATAAAATCCAGCAAACTAAATAGTTGTTTCCTTTTTCCTTTTGCCGTTGTAAAACATAGAAAATGTTTAAAGATTAAGAAATCAAACAAAATCAACACCTTCTGTTTTTGTTACTTTTTTTATTCAATACCTAAGCCCGTTTGTTTTTATTTTGTGGCGAAACCATGGGGACTGTGGGGCGTGCACGCGCATCGCCACTGAGGCGTGTATTCCTGCAGTTCTCCACGGCACGCACTTAGGCCAATGGGGTGAGTCAACACACCGCGGCTCAGGGATCGCGGCAGCGGCTGCTCTCTTTGTTAATCAGCAGAGACACATCCTCTCTCCTCTGTCACACAAAGTCGGAGCAAACTTTAGTATCTGCGTCTTTGGGCTAAACACAAGCTCCAACGCTATTGACCAGTGATCAGCTGCTCCATTCTTCACCGCACCACTCACAGATTGGAGCTCCGTGCGCTCTGGAGACACCAGGCAGCCACAGGGCTGGGACACATGGAATGGGTATACAGTCCAGGCAGAAATAAAATAAATAATATGCAATATATATCAATGTGTTTCCAGTAATTCCCTTTAAATATAATTACAAAAAACACAAACAAATATTGCAAATTTGGATTTTGTTTGTGGGATACTGTTATTTCTTATCAGCAGCACTGACGATGCCGAACCAAGAGGGGGCAGCATAACGTGCGCCCAGCAGTCGATGCGCACTCGCAGTTAGAAAACTGTAATTGGATAAAAGTTCAGAAAGTCGCATGCCTGGACAGAAGGTGTATATTTTTTAATGTAGGATTTGGAGTTTGATTGATTAAAGCGGAGCAACTGAATGCACAATGACGCACAGGCTTGGAGCCTTCGGGACGGAGATGGATGAAATTTTTTAAATGGTACACTTCCATGGGCCGGAAATCCGGCGCAGTGCCGGAAAACTTTAAGCCCTGCTTCAGTATATTTAATGAAACCATAATAAACTCTACCTTCATACTATGAATATTTTCTGACTTTTCAGAGAGCAGGTTGACTTGTGGAAATGCCAGTTTGAACTTATAAATCTCAAACCTTCTCAGGTAACTTCCGTCTCACCTGTAGCAGCTGCTGTTGCGCTTGAATGAAGTCTTTGCACTGTTGAATCTCCAGCTTCAGTCGGTCCATCTCCTCCTCGTGAGTCTCTCGTGGAACGGCATCGGCGGTTTTACTCTCACTTGTCTGAGCTGAAGAAACTAAACATACAGAGCAGAAAACCAGTCGTTTACATGCTCTTTTTTGACTCAAAGTTGAATTTTTCAGTCATTTTTAAGAGTGTAAAAAGTAGTCTATGACCAAATACAAGATAGAGATTCAAAAATCATAAAAACTGAAGAAATTATAAAAATCATCTCATAAACTGCACATTAAATAGACTTAAATATGTACAAAAGTGAATAAATAGATGAAATTAGTGCCAAGAAGAGCATTACATAAATAAAATCTATCAAATTAGTCAGAAGCCTGACTAAAAAGGTACAAATCTTGAGCTTGTCTTTAAAAATATCAGCACTAAGACACAAAAAATGTTAAATCAATAAATAATTTGTAGTCATTTTTACCATAAAAAGACTTAAAATCACCACTACAAGCGCTGGAATTACCACAAAAAGCTGCAAAATTACCACAAAAAGACACAATATTTCCACAAAAAATTACAAAATCGCCACAAAGTTACCAGATAAAGATACAAAACCAACACAAAAATCAGCAAAGCTACCCCAAAGACTAAAAAAATGCTGCAAAAAATATGTAATCACCACAAAAAGACCAAAACGACCACAAAAAGTTGACACAGGAGTTAGGCTTCATTTTACATCAACTCCAGGTGTCAATCCAAAGACTAAATCTGTTTTTTGTTTATTTTTTAAATACTATACATGTACAATACCCCTGTACGATACTACATATGTGGACGACCTTGGCTGTCCAGTCGCTCAACGTGACTCTTCAGCCTCCTCCACTGCAGACGAATACTGTTGGTCAGCTTCTCCCGAGCATGAACGCAGTACAGCTCCACGCTGTCCTTACTGGAATCAAACACCTCGTCCTCTTCCTCTGAAGCAGCCTGGATGAAATTAAGAAGTGTTGGTAGCACATCTGGAAAACATGCTTAAAAGACTAAACAAGCAGGCAGCAGGTGTTACAGGTTAAAAGAAACAGGAAGAAAGAAGATAATCTGTCCGACCTGCGTGCCTCCGTGTTCGTGTTTGTCGCCTTTCGCTGCCTGTTTTCTAGAGCTCAGAATGGACACCATGTCTTTCTTCATCTGCTGCAGCACTTTCCTCAGCTCTGCGTTTTCCAGCTGGAGCTCCCTCTGTCGGGTGTCGTAGTCGCTCAGCAGAGTCTTGTACATTTCCCCCTCATGCCTGAACACAAGTCACGGTTACTTAGTGTCAGAACCAGTAATTAGAAAATATAGTCTGACACAGAATGAATCCTGTCTAGAAGATGATCCTGGTATAAAATGTGTGTAAAAATGATCCTTTCATCGTCTAGAACTTGCTCTGATCAGTCACCTATCACACATGCTGATATGAGCCTTGAAAGTTTACCCAGAATGCACTTCTTAAAGTTTTCTTCAACAGTTTATCATCACATTCCCACCTCTGTGCTTCACTGTCAGGACCATGCATTCACTGTTGGTACTACTGGTCACAAACAGACACAAAACAACCACAAATAGACATAAAATGATCACAAAGAAACACTGAAAGTTTACTCAAATTGCACTTTTTTTAAAAAAAAATTAAAGTTTTGTGTACTTCACTGTCAGGACTGTGCATTCACTGTTGGTAATAGGGTTAGGGTTTTCTCTAATGAATTATCAGAAACCAGAAACACATCCAAGAAACCAATGACTGTTTCTAGGACTCTAATGTCATAAACATTAAACTGCTGCAGTTTTACTGTTCAAACTGATACATCCCATAATACTGATGCTCAAAGTTGGTCACAGAAAAAATTAACAAAAAAAAATGTTTTAGTGTTTAGATTGTGACATCTGGATGGATGTAAATCTGATTTGGTCGCAGTTTTTGCCACTTTTGGCAGTTTTTCATGGTGATTTTGTTCTTCTTTGTGTTGATTTCAGACATTCTGTGATCATTTTGTCCTTTTTCTGGTGACAATGCATCATTTTTGCAGCAATTTTTTTGTCTTCAGGGTAATTTTGCCTATTTTTGTGTTGACTTTGTATATTTTTTTCTGGTAATTTTGCTTCTTTTTGTGGCAATTTTATACTTTTTTTGATGAAATATTGTGTCTTTCTGTGGTAATTTTGCTCCTGTATGTGGCGGTTATAGCCCTTGTCCTGTTGATTTTGACTCTTTTCTTAAGAACAAAGAGTTGAACTGGTACGTCTCAGTGGACGTGAAGGACGGACAAAGACAGCAGATGGATTTAATGCGTCCAAGGAGGATTCCACTGGGGTTTTCCGAGGTGGTGAAGGTGGCTAAAAAGTTTAAAGAAACGGACAAAGTCATGGACAAATCCCATTCTGAACGACCAAATGTATCAGTCGAAACTAAAGGATTGGTCACGGCTAAAATTCATGGTAGCCCCTAAAATATCCATTTCCTAACCATAACCCTACAAATCCAACAAATCCAAACCTTACTAATTACCTACCAGGGTTACTATTAGTGTGGGCTACTAATTAATCCTAACCCTAACCCTAACAACCCTAGCCCTCTCTTTCCATATGTCCATCCGTCACATCCTCTGAGAAGTACCAGTTCAGACATACTTAATCTGTGGAGGTAAAAACATTACAGTTAATGAGATTTTCTATGTGTCCAGACTTTAGGGACAGCCTGCAGAGTTATACTGACCAGATAAAGGAAACTTACTTTGCTTCTGTCTTTTCAGTTTTCCAAAGGCTTCTCTTCCCATCAGCTCTCCCAATGTTGTTCAATACGTCAATGGCTGAAAAGCAGAAATGATAAACAAAAATTCAGAAACTGGAGTCTCAAAAAGTATGCAAATTATCCCCTTATATACAACAGATTTAATTACAGAATGTAGACATAAAATGGTTTCCTCACCTTGTTTCTTCTCCTTTTTATCAACCAGAAGTTGATTTAATCGCTCCTTTAGTTTGTTAAACTCTCGTTCTTTCCTTTTCATCTCATGATTGTACTGGCTGGCTCGACTCGCGATTACATTCTGAAGTTTCTGCACCTGTTGAGGGCAAAATAAAAGAAAAATTCATAACAGAAGCAAACCCCAAACAGACCTGGCCGTGGATGTGTTCTGTAAAATAAAGGACCTCTTCTTTTTCGTTTTTCAGGCAGTTCTGTAAACTCTTCACTTTCAGCTGTAGCTGTCGTTCTCTCTCAAGGAGTCCCGTGTTTTCTCTTTTAGAGATTTCAAGCTGCTCCTACAAAAAAAAACATGGACAGAGAGACAAATATCCAAAGTTTTAGCAGCAAAACTAAACACAATCAAATGGCATGTTATAATGCAGAATGATTCTTCAGAAATGAGAGAAGGAAGCACATTTTGTTAATGGAATCAAGCAAATGTGCATAAAAGTTAATTGGTGATAATAATTTTTTTAATATTCAGTAGCAATGAAGCAACGTCAGGTAGTATGACTAGAGACAGTGTCGAGTCAAGCTTATTTATGACTAGAGCTGGGACTGTAACGCGTTAAGATTAATTGATTACAGAAAAATAAGCGCATATAATTGCACCTTTCCCTAATTTCTGGCACACCGGTAACACTGATGAACACTCCAGCTCAGTCTGTTTTCCAGCAGGACACACCGAGCGATGTCCAGAACGTTTGGTGAACAGTAAAGGAAGACGAGACGCATTGAGCTTGTTGGGTGGAAAGTTTTCCTGATGGCAGCTTGGATAAAAGTCTGGTTGTTTGCAAACAGTGCAACAAAGACTTTTTTGATCACTGCAGCACTTCAAGCCGACGGCATCACGTCAATGTAAAACATGTTGCTGTTAGCACCAGAGCTAACGCTAGCTACGTGTCTACAGGGGCGTTTTTTTGTCGCATGGAAATGCAGCACATCTGAATATCTCCAGGTCACTAGTGGGTCACAAGACAGCTTTCACCACAACACGATTCAGAATTACCTCAAAAAGATGCAAAATTACCCAAAAAAGACACAAAATTACCACAAAAAGATGTAAAATTACCAAAAAAGGATGCAAAATCACCACAAAAAGACACAAAATTATCACAAAATTATTGAAAATTATAGAAAAAGACACAAAATAACCAAAAAAAGATGCAAAATTACCAGGAAAAGATGTATAATTACAAAAAAAGATGCAAATCACCACAAAAAGATATCAAATTATCACAAAAAGATTTGTAAAATCACCAAAAAAGACACTAAATCACCAAAGACACAAAATTACCAGAAAGATGCAAAATTACCAGAAAAAGATGCAAAATTATCAGAAGACACAAAATTATCAAAAAAAAATGCAAAATTACCAGAAGAAGACACAAAATCACCACAAAAAGACACAAAATTACCACAAAGTGATTCAAAACTACCAGAAAGATGCAAAATTACAACTCAAAGATACAAAATCACCACAATAAGAGGGTCCAATCCAGCCTGCGGGATGACGTTGCAAAGTGTACGGTCAGCCTTCAAACCTTCAGTCCGGTGAAAACATCGGACCGACATGTCGGCTCAGTCGCAAGCTTTCTCTTTTATTACGAAAACAGATTCAGCAAAAAGTATTCCTGAAAGCATTCGAGGCGAGAAATAATCTGCTGAATCTGTCCTGGTTTTAGTTCAACGATGGCTGGTTTAGACCAAAGTTTCGCTAAGCATTGGACCTCCGCTCCCCGTGCCTCATTTGCATAAATGAAACTACTCTATGTAAGTGAGCTCTGGAGCGACGCACCATTCCTTAGCTAGGACAGTCCTGGTACCGGCTAACGGTGTAGCCATCCCATAATAGACCACTTTTCAAGACATTTAAAGTCTTTGAGTTTACAAAAAGTTTCAAAATGTTGAACATAACCGCTACAATTGGACTCTGAGTTTGCAGTAATCTGTGAATGTAGCAGACAGATGAAAAACGCAGATAAATAGACATGGAACATAAATATTTATATGACTCTCCTCCATTCAGAGACTGACATCAGATAACAGGTGTGTTCTGTACCTTCAGCCGTGTGGTGCTCAGCTGCAGAAAGTCCACGTTGCTGTTGGACTTCAGCTGCTCCACTTCCATGTTCTCCAGCGTTCGGAGGCCCCGGCGGTGCAGCTGAATCAGGTCATACATGCAGTTCAGCACGGCCACGATGTTCAGCTCCGAGCCGCCGCCGGCCGTCCAAACCGGTGGAAGACCGAAAGACGATAACTCCTGTAAGGAGAGAGAAACATGGGAGAAACCATTCTTTATACGGCACAAATTCTACATGACAGATAAATGCCTGAAAATAAGCGGTCCCATGAGGTCTCTGGCAACGATTTGGCTTCTTTCAGCAGAAAAAAATACATTTCAGCTACTTTAGGAGGACCACAGTTCTGCATCTAATGCTAACTATCAGATAGACCTGTGAGGTACCGACCTGACTGATGTGTGACAGACATTCCTGAACGTTGTCCTCTGAGCAGAAAACACCGAGAGAGTTTCTGTGCAGCGACGTCAGGCTGAACCGCCTCAAGGGGGATGTTCTACATTCAACAGAGCTGCTGAGGACGTCCTTCACTGGTGGAGAAAACAATAAAATATCTGTCTGATACATACAGAACAGGGCTCTGTGCTACATTTAACATCAGAACGAGGGAAGGAAAACATCTCATTCTTCTCTTTTTGAAGTAAATGTTAGAGGAATTCAGGTTAACTAAGAATAGCATGAGCCTGTCATCTGTGTCAGTTTAACCCGTTTATTACCAACAGAGCTCAAAAAGATGCAAAATTACCAGAAAAAGGCACAAAATGACTACAAAAAGATGCAAAATTACCACAAAAAGATGCAAAATAACCACAAAAAGACACAAAATAACCAGAAAAAGAAGTAAAATTATCAGAAAGACAAAAAGTTACCAGAAAAAGAAGCGAAATTACCAGAAAAGATGCAAAATTACCAGAAAGACACAAAATTACCACAAAACGATTCAAAATTGCCAGAAAAAGATGCAAAATATCCACAGAAATATGCAAAATATCCACAGAAAGATGCAAAATCACCAGAAAAAGACACAAAAATACCACAAAAACATGGAAAATTACCAAAGAAAGACACAAAATTACCAGAAAGACATAAAATTATTACCAAAAAATGCAAATTACCCCCAAAAAAGATGCAAAATCACCACAAAGGCTCAAAATTACCACAAAATGATTCACAATTCCCAGAAAAAGACATACAATTACCACAAAAAGATGCAATATCACCACAAAATGACTCAAAATTACCAGAAAAACACAAAATTACCATAGAAAGATGGAAAATTCCCAGAAAAAGACACAAAATCACCAGAAAGACATAAAATTATTACTAAAAGATGAAAAATTACAAAAAAAGATGCAATATCACCACAAAAGGACTCAAAATTACCAGAAAAACACAAAATTACCAGAAATGATTCAAAACTACCAGAAAAAGATGGAAAATCACCACAACAACAGGGTCCAGACCGGCCTGAGGATGTCAGCCTTCAGACCTTCTGTACACCAGATATCTACAGTAGAACGCTCTGTGCTGCATTTCCCATCAGAACAAGTGAAGGAAAACTTCTGTTTTTGAGCTAAATGTTAGAGGAATCCAGGTTAACTCAGAATAGCAGCCTGTTATCTGTGTCAGTTTAACCCGTTAGTAAATAATGTAGACTCACCCGTGGAGGACTCTGGCATGGTTGTAGATCTTCTAGTTCTCCTACGCAGTCGTCTCCTGAAATAGAAGCTCAGATTAGCAGCGTTTGGATTACGAGACATGCAGCAGCCTGGATAACACAATCTGAGCTAGACGGGCTCAGCGAGGGTTAATTCATTCATTTATCAGGAGTAAAAAGCTAAATGAAGGACAAGCAGAGGACCACAGTCATCCTTTAGATTAGTACAATCTGAATTCACTATTAAATGTGTTTTTAATTTGCTCTGAACTCTCAGATGCTCCAGTGATTTTACCCCACACCCGTCCATCAAAACGAGCCGCGTAAGAATCAGTGTTGATTGGTCTTAGACTGACTTTGGACTGGTTTTAGACTGACTTTGGACTGGTCTTACACTGGTTTAAGATTTAATTTTGGGCTGCTTTTACACTGGTTTTGGACTGGTTTGGGGCTGGTTTTAGACTTGATTTTATACTGGTTTTAGACTTGATTCTGGACTGGTTTTATAATGGTTTTGGGCTAGTTTCAGATTAGATTTTGAGCTGCTTTTATACTGGTTTTGGACTGGTTTTATACTGGTTTTGGACTGGATTTAGACATGATGTTGGACTGGTCTTATACTGTTTTGGACTGGTTTTAGACATGATTTTGGACTGGTTTTGGACTGGAATAGGCTTAAAAATGGTGTAGGGTTAAGGGTTGTTTTACTGTTTAATTGCATTTTTTCTTTCTGTCAAGCACTTTGTGTTTAATTATTGTTGGTATGAAAAGTGCTGCATAAAAACACACATAAGGTACAAGGACTACAGTGACGACAGTGGTTCCTGTTATTATCTGATATTAAAAGTTCCTGTTTTTAGAGAGTCTTCTAAAGAACTTATGATTTTCATGTTGTTGCTGTGTGTCATTTGAGCATTTAACAGGTTACAGGTTGGCTCAGGATGCACGTCTTATCTCTGTGTGCTAATCAGCTGATCAGACTAATCCCAGACAGACAGACAGACAACAGGGTGATTTGTCTGCAGAGAAACACAAAAACATCAACATCCAGTCAGGAAAGTGTTTGCGCTTTTAACAAATACACTAATTATAACTTATAGCAACATTTATTTTTTATTTTTATTTACTTGATTTGATTCTTTCATTAAATTTATTCATTTTATTTTTTAACTTATTTTTAGTTAATTTTATTTTATTTATTTATCTCACTTATTTCTTTTTTATTTTCTTTTTTATTATTATTATATTTCACTGAATTAATTAATTAATTAATTAACTGAATTTACATTATTATGTTATGTTTTATTTTTAAATTGAACTTTTTCATTTTTATTTAATTATTTGATTTAATATTTATTATTATTTTTATTATAATTATAAATAATGTAATTTTAATTACATTTTAATTATTATTTATTTTGATTTATTTAGTTTTACTTTATATTTTATTTATTTATTTATTTTTATTATTATATTTCACTGAATTAATTAATTGAATTTACATTATGTTTTATTTATTTATTTTATCTTTTATTTTGAAATTTAATTTATTGTTTACTTCATTTTCATTTTATTATTTTATTTAATATTAATAATTATTTTTATTACTATTATAAATAATGTAATTTTAATTACATTTTTATTATTATTTATCTTGATGTATTTTTTAAATTTTTATTTATATTTTATTTTATTTTTATTCATTTTATTTTATTTTTTGCACTTATCCTTTATATGACTCTCGTACCTGTAGCTACGGGAGAAACCTACACCTTTGTCGGTTTTCAGAGACAGTATAAGACGTGGCTGATTAACAATTAAACTCGTGAACATTGAGAAATTCAGGCACTTTACCTGTAGGCATTTGACTAAAACAACAACACTTTAGGGAGGCTTAACCCATTATTATGCACTGTCCCGTCCAAATAAATAAAGAAAAAGAAAATAAAAGAAGAAATTCATGGTATTTTGAGGACAATGGAGCAGAATGTGGATTTGAACACCGTTTAATAAACTATTATTATTGTCGTATGTCTTAGTTATGTGAAGGGTTGTAATATACAGAAGCCACCGTTTGTTTTCAGTGATATTTAATCAGTCTGGAGGACAGATGGCAGCCGGACAGCCTGAACCCGGCTTACAGCGACGGCTCAACAAGTGCTAACTTTTAACTCACGGCTCGTCGGTTACAAACTGAAGCGTAAAGACGAACCGACAGTAAAGGTGACTACTTTTAGGTACACATGGAGGAATATTAGCTGTTTGTTTGCACTGAGATTTCAGACAACATCCTGAAGGGATCAAACTTAGACTGAACCACCCACAGACGGGTGATGTTTATGGAGCCAGGGGTTAAATCTCTAATCTCTAATCATTAGCTCTGCAGAAAGTCCTTCATGAAGGTTGAATGGTTCAGCTTGACTCTGATTCAAAGAGGAAAGGTGGGAAATAAAATACAAGCACCTACACGTGCAAAACAATGCAGGTTTTATACTGGTTTTAGACTTGATTTAGGGCTGGTTTTGGACTGGTTTTAGACTTCTAGACACCTCATGAAAGTCACATTTATTACATTTATTACACCACTGCAGTCTGCTTGGTGGATGTTGGAAACTGAGCCCAGAAAAATCAAGTCAAATGACAGGATTTTTATCTTACAGGAACTTTCTGTGGCTTTAATACCACTCTTGTTTGATTTTTTTGGCACCTTTTTCCATTTTCAAGAGCTAATAATTAAAAATATGACCTCTACTGTAGCATTTTGAAGCCTAAATGTGCTGGGAAACGATTTAGTCTGTGTCCTCACCATATTTGTTTGCTGTATGAGTCATATTTCTGGAGATATTGAACCTTAAATATGATTTCCTACATACAACTTTTATTTTATTACTATTCTGATTGGTTCAAAAAGGGTTTTTTGGGGGGTACGTTTGTGGTTGTTTTTGTCTGTTTTTGACATTTTCTTCCAATTAGTGGTCCGTTTGCATCTCTCGGCAGTCTTTCTTTACATTTTTGATCAATATCTGGTTGCTTTGTGTCTCTTTGCGGTCATATTGCATCTTTTTCCCATTTCTCTATGGTGTTTTTGTTTATGGTCATTTTGCTTGTCTTTCTGTCTCTTTGTGGTTGTTTTTTGTCTGGTTTTGTTTTTCAGTTTCTTCAAATTAGAGGTCATTTTGCATATCTTTGTAGTTTTTTTACGGCCGTTTATCTCTTTGAGATCATTTTCCATCTTTTTCTGTCTCTTTATGGTTGCTTTGCATCTCGTGGTTGTTTGTTGTCTGTTGTTGCCAATTTCTTCCAATTAGTGGTCATTTGTCACCTCTTTGTGGTAATTCTTTGTTTGTTTGTGGTCATTTTACATCGTTTTCTGTCTCTTTGTGCTTGTTTTTTTTGTCTATTTTTGCAAATCGGGGCTGAAGAATGAACAAAATTAAGCCATAAATGATTTACAGAACTTTTTTTAACTTTAATTTCTTGAATTCTGTGTCTCTCTTTGCTGAGATGCAGAAAATGTAAAAAGTTTATCTTCAGTTTTTCATACAGATGTTGACTTGGTGGGTTTATTATTTTAGCTAGCTTAAATACAAAGAGCTCCGCTAACATTAGAACATGAGTTATGCTCCTAAAGGAGGAAAACAAACCCCGTGTGGGAGTTTTATCCCCGGTAAAATGACGTCAAACACCGACTAAAGTCTTCACGTCTCCGGTGCTGGAACCTCCAGATGATCTGCGGCTAAAAAATAGCTTCCGTTACCGGACAAACCTGGCGAGCAGCGGCGAAGACAGACGCTTAAAATGTGAAGAGACGAACTGGAAAACGTTTCGGGTTTTTACTCACCTCACACTGCCGTTTTTTAACGTTTTTCTGGGACGTTTCTGTGGACCTGCTCCGTTCCTGCCATGTCGGTCCCGCTGACTGCACACTCCTCCGCACGCACACCAAACACGGCGCTCATTGGCCCAGCCGTTGTCTAGCAACCGAGCACGGCGCGACGTGATTGGCTGCTGTCCGTAAAGCACCTCAAGTGTTGTTAATGCTCTTTAATTATTAAAATACGTTTTAATTATGTCATCTTTAGGGTTTAAAAGCTCCAACAGAGACACAGGTCAGTAATATTTTTACCTATATATTTTCAAATTATTTTTACATTTGATCGTGAGCATCTTATGGTGCATTTTCTTTACTTTATGATAATATATTTTACATTTTATTGTGCATTTTGTGATTTTATTCTGTTTTTCTGTTTTCTTATTTATTTCTACAGCACCTCATCACACAGAGGTTATTTTCATTATTTATTTTTTTTCTGACATTTTTTATTCATCTTGCACCTGATTGTGAATGTTATGTCTCACTATCTTTTTCTATAATATTTGTATTTTTCTTATATTTTTCTATTACGGTGGTGGTCACTTGTTTTTGCCCTGTTGCCTTTACTGCATTGATTTTTAAATTTAAATTAATTTAAAAACAATTTTTTATTTTAATTTTAATTTTATTTTCAACCACTGTACATTTCTATATTTATTAGCATTTGACATTTTATGGTAATTTTATGTTCTTCTTTTGTGGTGGTGGGTTATGTGCAAAAATTATACAATAAACAACCACAATTAGACTAAAAACAACACAAATGGACAAAAATTAGACAATTAACCATCAAAATTAGAAAGAAAACAGCAAAAATGAGCAAAACTTTCTTTCTGCTTGCGACTGGAACAACAAAATTTCACCATTGGTGGTGATCAATAAAATAGTTGTTTTCAGTTTAAATTTGGTTGTTTATTTTCTAATTTTTGCCCATTTTGGATGTTTGTGCCTAATTTGGGTTGTTCATTGTCTAATTTTTGTCCATTTTGGTTGTTTTCAATTTAATTTTGGTTGTTTATTGTCTCATTTTTGTTCATTTTGGTTGTTTTCTGTCTGATTCTGGTTGTTTATTGTCTAATTTTTGCCCATTTTGGATGTTTGTGCCTAATTTTGGTTGTTTATTGTCTCATTTCTGCCCATTTTGGTTGTTTTCTGTCTGATTTTGGTTGTTTATTGTCTCATTTTTGTTCATTTTGGTTGTTTTCTGTCTGATTCTGGTTGTTCATTGTCTAATTTTTGCCCATTTTGGATGTTTGTGCCTAATTTTGGTTGTTTATTGTCTCATTTCTGCCCATTTTGGTTGTTTTCTGTCTGATTTTGGTTGTTTATTGTCTCATTTTTGCCCATTTTGGTTGTTTTCAGTCTAATTGTGATTGTTTATTGTCTCATTTTTGCCCATTTTGGTTGTTTTCAGTCTAAGTTTGGTTGTTTATTGTCTCATTTTTGCCCAATTTGGTTGTTTTCAGTCTAAGTTTGGTTGTTTATTGTCTCATTTTTTGCCCATTTTGGTTGTTTTCAGTTTAATTTTGGTTGTTTACTGTCTCATTTTTGCCCATTTCTGTCTTTTTTTCCCCAACCCACTGTGTATTTTTGCACATCCAGATCCCGTATTCCATAAATGCTGCACATACTTAATTTACACAGTTCTTTCCTGCACATATTCTTTTAGTACTGTTGCTGTATGTTTAATATTTGTCTGCCTCAGTGATGTGAGCGTTTGAAGGAGTTAATTCTGTAAATAGATTAATCACAGCTCTTGGCAGAGACACAGTAAGCTAGAAAACGAAAATAAAGCCTCTGAATCATTCAAATGAATCAGAGTTTTATTTACATCTCAGTTATTTTGGGCTCAGAACATTCAGAGGCAGAGAAACGGTAAAAATTTTATTTAACTTACTGCAAGGACTAATGCCGATCTGTTGAATGTTCACTAAATAATTTGTTATTTGCTGTGTAATTAGCAGCAGTCTCATAAAGCACCTTAATAATGAGACATCAGGTCAGATTTATTCATAAAGCACATTTTAAAACAGTAAAACCTGATCTAAAGTGCTGCACAGTTAAAAATTACACAATAAAATGCAACAACCACAACACATATCCTAATAAAAACACAATAAAATAAAAAAACTGACATCTACAGTGACAAAAGAATGGCCGCATTACACGTGTAAATGAATTTAATGCATATAAGAGCAATACTTTTAAAATTGCACTGGACAATAAAACAAATTATACACAACTGTATTTTTAAATTATTTTAAAATTTGTGTTCGACATTTCAAGAGTCTGATTTCACATTGTTTCTAATGCAATAATAAAAAATATACGATAATAATGATAATTAAAAATAAAAAATAAATAGATAAAATAGATAAATCAACAATCATAATAACAACAATTATTAGGATCATTATTATTATTATTGGCAGTCAAATAGATAAATAACTAAAAAATGTTTAGATAAAGAAATAAATACATCAAAAAACTATAAAATAAATTTATTAATAATAATAATAATAATAAAGTAAAATATATTAAACAGGACTATAACAGACTACTGGTTTTTAAATTGTTCTAAAAGTTATGTTCAATATTTTTAATGTGTGGTTCCTCATTATTTATTTTTTCCATAACTTATTTTAATATATTTTTGATTTATTGGGATATTTTGAGTTGTCAGAGCAGAAAAAGCCCAAGTCCAATTAACAATTTTTTTTTTTTAAATAAATCTTCCATCAGTTTGTGACCCAGACTGGAGAATAACAATAAAACAGAAATAACCAGTGTTCATTCATCACACTGGAGTCTTATGAAATAAAGCAATCCGATCATTAAAACAAAAATATAATTTATCTTTCGTCTGTATGAGACATTATCTTCATTTTCAGGCAGTGAACATTTAAACCGGGGTGTCCAACATGAGGCCCGCAGGCTAAAAGTGGTCCTCCAGAGGGTCCAATCAGGTCCTCAAAGAGTAAAAATTACAGAGAAGACATGAACTGCAGACTGTAAATTAGTAAACGTATGAATTTAAAATCATTTCTAGACCATGACAAGTTGTTTGGATCATGAAGCAAAATACTAGATTGTCCCTTGTTCCTTTGTCTCATTTTGTGTTTCATTTTTGGAATATTTTGTTTGGTTTTTGTTGTTTTGTTTTGTTTTTGTCTTTTTGTCATTTTGTGTTTCCTTTTTGTCTGGCTTGTGTTTTTTGTCTGTTTTTTTGTTGTTGTTTGTTTCTCGCTTTTTTCATTTTTTGGTCTTGTTTTTGTTGCTTTGTAACTTTTTTGTCTAATTTTGTCTCTTTTTGTTTAGTTTCATGTCGTTTGTCTAATTTTTGTTGTTTTTGTATTTTCTTTGTCTGACTTTTGTTGCTTGTCTCATGTTTTGTTGTTTTGTGTTTCCTTTTTGTCTCGCTTGTGTTGTTTGTCCATTTCTTGTCATTTTGTTTCTTTGGTTGTCGTTTTAATCATGAAGTAAAATACCACGTCTTTCAGTTCCAGACGACTAAATGTTGTGTTCCTTTGCAGACACTCTGTGATCTGGAAGTCATAATGTGGAAATCTTTTATAAAAAGATAATTCCTTAAATGTGAACTTTTTTGCACTAAAACAAAGGAGCCATTAGCTGTTGTGGTTATTTAGAGGTTACTCTGCTGTGATTTTACTGGAGGTCAAACTGGGCTGAATGTGGAACTAAGATGAGTTTGAATCCCCTGATTTATTAAAAAAAAAAGCAAAAATAAAAAATAAAGCTATAAAAATAAAATAAAAACTCCTAGGAGCTTGTGCATTTCTGTCCTTTTTTTCTGACAAATAATCAGATTTAAACATATAATTTTGTTTCTAAACATCACTTCTGGTCCCAGCGAGGGAACCAGTGAAAGAACATTTAATGATCTGTTCGTTCTGAACGTTTAGCCCCAGAAATAACAAGGATCCCGACTCGTTTTTATTCTGGTTCTAGTCACTGACTGGAACTGGAACCGTCCTGGATTCAGACGTTCTTCGCAGCGGGTCGGTGTGCTCGTCTTTCTTCGCCTCCAGCCACCACGTCGTCATGTCGCCTTTGCCCTGTTGGTTTCAGAAAAGAGAGGCAAGAAACACATTAGTGTCCCTCTGGATTTAAATAAAGTTATGAGTGTCCCTCTGGATTTAAATAAAGTTATGAGTGTCCCTCTGGACTCTAAATAAAGCCGTTAGAGTGTGACGGGTTCAGAGAGCAGCAGCTGATCCTCCCCTCTAATCACTCTATCCAGAGGACGGCTTTAAGTTTCACAGACTCTACACCCCCTGTCAAAAGTTTTAGGACACTTTCTCATTCAAATAAATTAGAACCTGTCCTAAAACTTTTGACAGGTTGAATTATTACCTGCCTGGAAAACACAGCAGAGATTCACATCTCTGCCCTCAGAGGGAGGATTTGAAGTTCTCCAGATCTTTTCTCACTAAGTCTCACTTCAAGAGCATCTTTTTCCAGCTGGTCTGTGGACAGGAGATCATTCAGAACAACACACAGAACGCTGTTTTTCAGATAACAAGGAAACCGTTTGTTTACTCCAAATCACACTTTTCTAAGCCACATAGGTATAAATAAATAAATAAATAAATAAATAAATAAATATTATGATTATTGGCATTATTATTTTGGATTATAATAATAATGCCAATGACAATAATAAAAATAAAAAATAAATACTTAAAATTATTATTATTATTATTACTCATAGCTCTAATTTTCAAGTTTTAGAGATTGATTTTGTATATTTGGACAAATTATTTTTAAAAATAAGATCATGATATTATTATTATCAAATAATATAATATATATAATAAATATTTCATATTATTCAAAATAATTTCATATATTCTATAATTTAAAATAATATAATATAAAGTAATATAATGATAATAATAATGTGGTGAAATCTTTTCTTTTTTATCTTATTTTATTTTTTGACATGTGTTTTATTGTTGCTTTCTTTTTATTTGCTTTTATTTTAATTTTACTGTTTGATTTTAACTGGAAAGCACTTTGGTCACCTCGAGTGTTGGAAAGTGCTTCATAAATAAATTTTGACTGATTGATTGATTGATTGATTGATAAAGATATGTTTTATGAACAGAATTGTGTGCAAATTTGGAATTTTAATGTACAACAACATTTTCTTCTTTTTCATTATATATATATATATATATATATATATATATATATATATATATATTACATTATAATAATAATAATTATTATTATTATTGTTATTTTTATATTTTATAATTGCATTATATGATAATATATTGGCATAATAATTATTATAATAATAACATTATATTATTATATATTATATTAATGTAATCATAAGATACAAATATTTTATATTAACTGAATTACATGCAAATTTTGAATTTTAATGTAAAATAATAATAAGAACAACAATAAAAAGAGGAAAAATTGCACATGATGCACAAAATATCACTGTAATGAGCATTTTTTCATTTATGTTTAATATTTCAGTTTCATAATTTCCTAACTTTGTGCTATGTTACTTTAAAGTCCCAGAATCACTGCAGTATTACTTTTATTCTGTTCTAGTCCTATTTTTAGTTCACTTCATGTTATTTTCAGTGATGCAGCGTACTTCTATCCTGTTGCTTTTCTACTAGACGCTGCAGTTTTTCATGAGCTTTATCTGGGGTTTTCCTCTGGACTGATAAAATTTCACGTATTTCTAAGAAGACGAAGGAGTTCAAACACCTTAGAATAGCTACTGAAGAAGCTTCCTGCAGCAGCGGTTCTTCACAGGCTCCTCCTCAGTGATAAAGAGGTTTGTTAAATGATTCCTGAGTGTTTGGTAAACTCACCTTGACGTTGAGCGTTCCTCTGCAGGTCAGAATATAACCTCTGAGGCTGTGCAGCAGGTCGGCCGTGGCGCCGCTCACCTGGATCTTCAGAGCTGAAGTCAACACAAACAAACACCTTTACACATGTAGTCCTGAGCTTTTTATTTCATTTAATGTCACATTTTCTGTCACATCATGCATCTTTTAGAAAACACGTTCACAACATAATGGATGCTTTCTGTGTTTTATTTGCTTTAGTTTTCATGTTTTGTACAAAATATGGTGCTATTTTTTTCTTCATACATAGAGTGAAAATTCATCCATTTAATAAAGCGCTGAATTGATTATGTAGGGTGATCAATAATTTTGGTCTGTTTAGGGCAAAGTACGGCTGTATTATTAGGTTAAAGGATGTCATTTTAGGAGTTTTTCTTTATTAATTCTCTTTTCCAAACAACATCATCTGTTTATTGCATTTTCTAATAATAATTATAATAATAATAATAATAATAATAAGTAGGCTGGTAAAATACTGTCAAAATGTATTAGTCCAGCAACACCAGATAAAAAAATAAAATAGCACATCCATGTGAAGGAAAAAGAAGTAGAATCAAAGAAAAATAGAGGGTAAACCATAAACACAATGCTAGTAATAGTAAATAAGTAAATAAAGGGTAAAAGAGAAAAAAATAACAATGAAATGAAGCTAAAAGAAATAATTAGATGATAAAAAATAGACTATAATAAAAATAATAATAAAATCCCTGACAAAAGTAACCTGGAAAGTGGAAGAAACAAGTGGAATGATTTAAAAAATAGAGGGCAAAACCATAAACACAAAGCTAAAAATGACAATAATAGTAATAATAGTAAATAAATAAATACATAAATAAGTAAATAGAGGGTGAAAGCAACTAAATGAACAACGAACTGAAGTAAAAAATAAACAATTAGATGCTAAAAATAGACAATACTAATAACAATAAACAAAAATGTAAAAAAAAAACAACAATAATAGAAAGGATAGATAACAATGTGGGAGTTTGGTTAGCAAAGGGCCACCATGGAGGAGTTAATGACCTCCAACCAGCTCTGAGAGCAAGAAAATCAACTCAACTTATGTAAAAATAATGATGTAATTAAAGAGAAAAGGAAATAAAAATAGAAATAAAAACAGAAACATGATAAGGGAGTGTAGCTAGCAAAGGGCCACCATGACCAAGACCGCTGTATGTTTTAGGTGGAATAAACCTTTAGAAACTTCAGACTTTTTAGTGGAAATTACCTCAGTACTCTTAGTCAGAAAGCACAATTTGTGTGAAATAAACCTGTCACACTTTAGGTACTTGGACAGACAGTAGTATTTAGGGTGGATTAAACCTGTAAAATCACATCCATCCATTCTCTATACACCGCTTCATCCTCACTAGGTTTGCTTATTTCTTTTGGTGAACCTACAGTTAATTTGGTTCTCTGATTATTTAAAAACACAAAGATTAATTCAGAGTTCCCCCTGAAGGCCTTTTGTCACGTCTTGTGCTAAAACCGGAGCTTCTTACAGTTAGAAGTACATACAGGGTGTTCCAAAAAAAGTGTATACACACTTTAAATAATTGTAAACTAGGTGCTTATTATAATTTGTTTAATTTTCAACATGTAAAAGAATCTACAAACATCATTCTATTGTTTTGTCACTGCCTGTTCTCAAACTGATGTCCGTTCTGGTCCAGACACTGCCGACAACGTGAAGTGATGGAGCAGGACGCATCATGAAACAGTTCTCTTGGTATCTGCGTGCATTCATGTTCAGTGGTTGCTCTCAGTTCAGTGACTGTTGCAGGTCTCATTGGTAGACTTTGTCTTTTAGGTATCCCCATAAACAGAAGTCTCGTGGTGTGAGGTTAGTTAGTCATCAGCTGCTAAAAGGTGTACACGTGTTTTTGGGACACCCTGTATTTTAGGTGCTATATTTGCCTTCGCTTGTTGATTCCATCCGTGACGCTGTGTTGACGGTGTCTCCAAACAAACAGTACCGAGGCATTTTGGTTCCAACCACACCGGCTACAACAGGACCTGGAGGGAAGAAAGACGATTTCATAAATGACACCAACTGTTCACTGAAATGTAGAATCTGCCAGCTGAACTTTCTATTTTCTGTTAGTCAGATTGTTAATAAAATCTTGGCTCAGGCAGGCCAGGAATTTTTCACTGTTTGCACGTTTATCTCAGGTCTTTAAACTTAAAATAAACAGTAAATAAACTTTTTAATTGACCAAAAAACTAATAAACTTTAATCAGGATCTTGATTTGTAAAAACATGAAAATGAATTAAAGCATGTGGTTGAATAAACTTTTTATATTTAGTTGTAAAAACATAATTATAATAGTTTGCTGAACTACACATCCAGTAAATTGACTTAGCAAAGCAGCCCGGGAACTTTATCAGGAATATTTATAATTATTAACTTCATTCAAACATTTGAAATCTGTGATTTAATCATATTTTCTATTAGTCCCAAATAGAAGTTAATAATGAACACTAAAAAAAATATTTAAAATGCTTTTTTAGTTGATGTCAGGTTAAGTTCAGTTCTCTCTCTACGTCTAAGCGCTGGTTGGAGGTCATTAACTGCTACAGAAGTCTCTGTCATGGTGGCCCTTTGCCAGCCAAACTACCACAATTCATTATTTATTTTTAAATGTTTTTCAGCCAATCCTCTTTTTTAATTTTCTTTATTTATTATACACTTTAATCTCTTTTACCCTTTCTTTCTTTATTAATGTATATATTTTACTTATTTGCTATTGTAAGCATTTTTAGTGCTTTCTAATTAACCAGTGAGGTAATTTCCACCTAACTAGTATTTTCCTGGCTACAAAGTCATGATTTTAAAGGTTTATTCCACAAATATAACACCTTCTAAGAAACAAATTATGTTTCTCAAGGTTCACTCTGTTTCTGTTTTTCCTAATTATCTAATTATTTTTACATTTTATTTATTTCATTGACATTTTGATTTTTTTAACCCTTTATTTAACTATTTATATATCTATTTTATTTATTTACTATTACTATTATTATTATTTGCATTTTTAGCCTTGTGTTTATGATTTTACCCTCTATTTATTTTATTCTATGCATTCTTTCATCTATTTTAATGGGACATTTTATTATTTTATCTGCTTTTGTTGTACTATTTTATTCTGAGAACATTTCACTGTGTCTGAACTGACCATCCTTCTGTTGTTCAATGTTCTCCCTGAGTTTAATCTTTTTGTTTTTGTTGCTTGTTTTGTTGTCCTGTCTGCAAATCACTTTGTAAACTCTGTTTTACAATTTTATACATTATAAAAGTAAAATTCTTCTTCTTGTTGTGATTATTATTGTTATTACTGTTGTTGTCATTGTTATTATTTGGTTGCTATTGTTATAATATTATTGATATTATCATTTGTGTTGCTGTTATTATTTTGTTGTCATTGTTGTAGTTGTTCTAATTATTGCTCTTATTGTCATTATTGTTGGTATTTTTATTATTATTAATGTTACTGTCATTATTGTTGTTGTTTTTATTATTTATATTATTGTTGTTTATTATCATTTGTGTTGCTGTCATTGTTGCTGTTATTTTATTGTCATTGTTGTAGTTGTTCTAATTATTGCTCTTATTGTCGCTATTGTTGGTATTTTTATTATTATTAATGTTACTGTCATTATTGTTGTTATTATTATTTATATTATTGTTGCTGTTGTTGATGTTGTTATTTTGTTGTCATTGTTATTATTGTTACTATTAGGTTGTTACTATTAGTGCTGATATTATTATTGTTCTTGTTGTTATTTTAATAATTGTTTTTATTACTATTATTATTAGTATTGTTAGTATTATTATTGTTGTTATTATTGTTGTTGTTGCTCTCAGCCATACAAACAACAAAAACACCGACTCTGAGGCATGACAGCTGACCTGCCTGCTGCTGTAAAAATGTAATTTCTTCTGTCCAAATTGAGTTGTATGAGAATTTCGGAGGCCTGTCAGTAAATTGGATGTAGGACTGATGGATGGAGGGACTTTGGCGTCCAGCATGTCATAAGAGCGACCATTAACAGCACCTGAGTGGATTCCAGCCCGGATCTTCAGCTGGGTGGTGGGCTTGTGGGGGATTTTAAAGGTGTGGCAGACGCTGACAAGGTCCAGGGCCATGCTGGCGATTTCTCCTGCGTGGTTGATGCCGTTTTCCTGAGGGACCCCAGAGACCACCATGTCTGGACGATGAAAAACACAGGAAACAATGATGGGATGTGACTTTACTCCATTTTGGGAAACGTGTTTATTCCGTACGTACAAGCATCGCCGATTGTCTCCACTTTGTAGACGTCGTAGTTGTCGATGATGTCATCGAAGGAGGTGTAGAGCTGGTTGAGGAAGTCCACGACCTGGTGGGGGGTGCTGGCACCGGACAGCTCTGTGAAACCCACAATATCGCTGTTGCCGGATAGAAATACAGCATTAGTCATGGTTAGTCGAACTGCAGCAGAAGAAAACTGTAGCTATAACAAGGAAAGATATGAGAAAACTAGCTAAAGTTGATATTTTTGGTTAAAGTTGCTCTACAATAAAGTTGCTCTATATCAGTGAAAGTTGCTCTAAATTAGTTAAAGTTGCTCTATATTAGTTAAAATTGTTCTAAATGACTTAAAGTTGACCTACAGTACTGTTCAAACATTTGGGCTCATCCAGACAATTCCATGTTTTATATGAAAACTCCCCCTTTTATCCATGTGCTAACATATCTGCACAAGGGTTTTCTAATCATCAATGAGCCTTTCAACAGCATTAGCTAACACAATGTAGCATTAGAACACAGGAGTGATGGTTGCTGGAAATGTTCCTCTGTACCCCTATGGAGATATTCCATAAACACATTTCCAGCTACAATAGTCATTTACCATATTATCAATGTCTACATTGGATTTATCATTCATTTAATCTCATCTTCATGGGGAAAAAAGGATCGTCTTTCAAAAATAAGGACATTTCTAAGTGAGGCCAAACTTTTGAACGGTAGTGTAGTTCAATCATGTTCAGCTCTTAAGGACTGCTGATATAATACTAAAGAAGTTATGTTGGACTTCCTAATGAAAGCTGTAAAACTGTCTGGTTTGAGCTCAATCACAAGACTTCTCCTTTGAAAAGGTTTATTTTGGTTCCAACGGCAGCTAAACGGCTTCTACTGAAACACTGGAGGACCAAACCAACCCTCAAAGAAAAAGCTACAATAAAAACTGACAAGTCAGTGTTTATGCTCTAAATTAAAGGTTTATTACTGAAAATGAAACTTGAGACACCAACCTGAAGTAGACAGTGGCGTTGGAGAAACTCTGAGCTTCTGCTGTTCGTCCTTGACGAAGATCATCGGCCACCGGCTTCGGTAACATACCTGCACAACAATTCCCCAACTTCAAATGTTCTATCTCTGAGGCTTTAGTTGTCACTCCTAATCCACTAGATGGCAGCAAGAACATTTGAATTTCATCACTAGTGTCAGTAACTCCTCAGCATCATTAACTGACTGACACAAACACCAACAACTATGCTTTTTTGTTCGTTGTCCACTCATTTCACCAGATATATCAATCTAATCTCTGGAATATTACCAAGATCGGTTTCAGTCCAGCAAACTGAACCTCCCTCATCACTCCTCAGCGCCTTTCTGACTTACTGTACAACAATCGATCCGTCTTCTGCTTCTCCTGAAGAAGGTCCTGAGTTCTTTCTGCCACTATGGCCTCCAGATGTTTGCTGTATTTCTCCATCTGCAGTTAAAGAAGACTGTGTCTGAAACTTACAACAGCTTTGTAGTATTTAGTTTAATGTTATTCCTGTAGATAGGTAGGTAGGTAGGTAGGTAGGTAGGTTGGTTTCTGTTACCAGGTTCATCATCATGTCCACGGGGCTGACTTTGTGTGGGTTCATCTTTTCGAGCATCTTCTTCACCTGCTCAAACGTGGGCCTCATGGTAACGTTGTGAGACCAGCACTTCTTAATGAGCTGGTTTTCCAGAGAAGAGACCGTTTGTTTACACAGAGTGATGCTTAGGATATACAGCACACATCTGTGGGTGTGTGACGAAAAGTTACTCAAGATCTGAGTTATTACAGGAACCACAAACCTCACAGTAGTCTCCCTGGTTGGGGCAGTCGGTGTCGGCCTTCCCAGCTTTGAGTTCAGGCAGCGGAGGACGCCACATGATGTCCATCCTCACCCCATCAGCCTGGTCCTGTTTACACAGCAGACATCAAACGGAGGCTGAAGGCTGTAATCTACACTGAAGACCGTCATACTCACCAAGACGAGCTCAGAGCGAGTCGCGATCTCAACTAGAATCATGGAGTAGCTGAGAGGAGAGGAGGGGAAACATTCATTTACTCTCCTTCCGGTGCAAGATTCCAGAAAATCAAAACAGATATTTATGATGTTTGTCTTTTCATTGTGGCACCAGAGGTTTTAAAGACATTTAACATCTGCTAACCACAAGAGAAGTTCAGTAGCTTTTAGCTGAAGGATTACTGAAGGTAGATCTATAGCTAGGTAGGTAGGTAGGTAGGAAGGAAGGAAGGAAGGAAGGAAGGTAGGATGGAAGGAAGGAAGGAAGGAAGGAAGGAAGGAAGACTGATTAGTAGGTAGGAATGTAGGTAGATCTATAGATAGGTAGGTAGGTAGGTAGGTATGAAGGAAGGAAGGAAGGAAGGAAGGTAGGTAGGTAGGTAAACCAAACACCCAAAAACCTCTAGGAAAGAATATAACAATAACAGCAGCTTTGATTTGAGTTGAACCAACAGAGAAGGACTTACTTACTGAAGAACTACTAATCACCTTAATGACCTCAAATTACTACATGGACCAAACATTACAAATTAAAAGCTGTTTCTCACCTATAGATGTCTGCCGCTGGCATCATGTTGGAGCTGCTACCCAGCAGCACCTCTGGAGCAGAATAAATCAGGTTCACTTCCCCACAGTTGAATCCATTACTGCTGGCTTCAAAGTCCTCCTTCCTGTAGGCTGTGAGCCCATAATCTGAGGCCAGAGACACAAAAACACAGAGTGCAATGAGGCAGTGGTGGTTTCACTTTGTTTAAAGAAGGGTAAGCTAATTCTGCTAACTCAGTGTAGTCTGTCGGTGGAACATAACTTCATTAAAAGTCATTTCACTCAAAGAGATTGCATTATTTTAGAAGGAACATAACAACAGAAGCTTTATTTTGTGTTTCTCCGGTTTGCTGCAGACTCACCTGTTGTCCGCTGATGATGTTTTGTTACCTGAGATTTTGCACACCCAGCGGTCATCAACCACACAGTTTCTGGAGTGAAGTCTCCCATGAAACATCTTGTGCTGGTGAAGGTAGTGCATCCCGCGGGCGATGTCGGTGGCAAAGGACAACCTGAGAAACAGAAGAATCAGTTAAACCAGGCTGATTAAAGGTAGCACCACCTTTAACAGCAGGTTTTTTGCATCTAATGTACAAAGTAGTCTGAGAACAGTATTACAATATCAGCTAAATGCACAAACTGACCTGAAGCCCCAGTTGATCGGGATGTCATCGTTCAGCAGGACGTCCGACAGGCTTCCTTTGGGGCAGTGCTCGGTGATGATGCTCACATAGGGAACCTCGATGGAACCACCAATGAACTTGCATAGATTTGGATGGTCCAGCTGCCTGTCCAGTGCAAAAACACACAAGAATAACCGCATGAGCTGCAGTTTAATGTGGTGAAAGGACTCTGTTACATCAGAAATGTCCTCACCGAACTTCTTTCACTTCCTTCCTGATGGTTTTCGACAGGGCGAAGTTTTTCTTCTGGATGTGTTTTACTGCCACCGTCCGGCCGTCGCTGCAGAGTGAAGAGAAACTAAATGTAATTAATTCAATACGGAATATGGAGGAAGGATTTTGCAAAAGTTGTCTCAGTAAATTTGTGAAAAGCAAAGGAATCACTTCACAACAAAACACATCCCATTGCACTGAACTTATTTATGTTTAATAGTAAAACGTCTCACTATATCCCCGGCTGAATGCAGCCTTGTTTGAAGGTGGTGTTGACTCCAGTGAAAACCGTCACATCGGTGGTTCGGCTGACGGTGGAGCTGCTCTTGACTCGCTGCAGACTGGAGGCGCTGCCGAGGCCCATGTAACAAACTCGACCTGCAGAATAAAACCGACAGGTAGCTAGTTAAAGGAACTAATCAGAGGCTGACTGCAGAAATATACACAAAAACTCCAGGTCCAGACATGACTGTGGATTCAGATGAAAAATGTTTTTATTGCAGGGTAAAGGCAACGTAATGTAAAAACACGAAATAAAAAACTGTTATAGTCAGGCAGCTACGGGGCCAAATACACAAATAATTCTACATTTTCCAGTCATATTCTTACATGACATTGTATCTGTTTTTGGGCTTTTGAATGTTTTTTGAAGGATATTTACAGCTGTTTTTTGCTATCATATATATACATATGTATATAAACAGCACCCTCCATAATTATTGGCACCCCTGGTTAAGATGTGTTAAAAGAATTAAACTGAATTCTATTTTTATAGCAGAAGCATACTCTCACACTGAAAGTTGTAGAAAATGTATTATAGGAGAAGATTAGGTGCTGTTTTGCTGACAAAGGGGGTTGTACAAAGTCTTAATATCAGGGGTGCTAATAATTGTGGCACACGTAATTTTATGTAAAATTATCATTTCTTAATGTGTGATTTTTTTCACCACTGAATGAATGCACTTGAATTAAAGGTTGGATTTTCCTGTTTTTTTTTCATTGCGGTCCTATATTATTTAGAAAAAAACTGAATTTATTAGAAGCTAAAGAACACATCTTGTCCAGGTGTGCCAATAATTATGGAGGGTGCTGTTTACAGTATAGGGGTGGTGGTCCCTATTTTCAAAAAGGGGGACCGGAGAGTGTGTTCCAACTACCGGGGTATCACACTTCTCAGTCTACCCACTGTATATATGTATGTATGTATATATATATATATATATATATATATATATAGACAGATAGATAGATAGATAGATAGATAGATAGATAGATAGATAGATAGATAGATATGAATTATAAATATAGCAGAAAGCCATTGCTTATTGGTTATTTGGTATTATACACTGATAAAAACACATTAATTCTATATTTTTGTTGTGAAAACACCTCCAGGCTCTTTAAAAACTATTTTCTTGTCTTTGTAATGTAGATTAAAACAGTCCTGGAGCATACTAACTTTGAAGTTTTACATGAAGTTTCAAAGTTAATTCTATTTCCTGTTAAAAATACTAAATTGTATCTTTGCGGTTTTTACCAAATATTATGTTCTTGTAGTTGATGATCCAGCTTTCATCCCAGAACATCTTCTGTTTCTGGTACTGCAGCCACTGCAGGAAGGAAATTAATAAAAGCATAAGCACGAAGAAGGTAGGTAGGCTGGTAGGTAGGGATTTTTTGTATATCATTTTACATTAGACGTATAAATTTACAGTTGATATTTCATTGTATTTCTTCAAAAATCCAGGAAAAAGCTATTGTATTTAAAGGAAAATTCCACGTTTTCCTTCAGTCCACTGACCACCATGGTGAGGATGAAGCCGCTGCTGAACAGTGCGACCGGAAGACCGATGGCCACCTTGATGGCGATGGACATCGGACAGATGCCGCAGTCTGCAGGACAGTTCAGGCAGTTTTCCTCCAGCTCGCACACTTCGTCTCCACAAACTGGAAAACAACCAGACATCTAATTAATGTAAACAGAAACAGTAAAAATAAAACGTAAAAATGAAGCAAAAATCACTTCATTAAACATTTTACTGACCTAAAAGACCATTATACATATTGTGTATAAAGTATCATTTATACCAGTACAATTTATTTTGAAAAGCCAGCATGTATCACCAACCTTTTAAACATGTTTGTGCTTTTACTTTGAAAGTGCATCAATCAGCCAATCAGCTGTGAGTCACTGGTTGACTGTGGTGAGCAGAGCAGACTGACATAGAATTAAACCCTCTAATAAACCATCATAGCTTGTAAACTATAAGTCGTATTTAAAAAGTTCTTTCAGTGTGTGAAGCAGAATCTAGTTGCAAACATTCTGGTCTATTTTCATGTTTGTTCTGATTTATACAGATTTGGTGGCAGATTAAAGAGACTCACCATTCCTGATTTTGGAGTTTCGATATAATGGGAGTCAATGACAGTTTTGGTTGACACATCTGAGCTCTGAGCTGATTTATGAAAAAACTATAAATCCTACAACAGTAACGCTCATACTGGGTAAAAGAGGACAAAGATACCTACATTTGTATGTATAAATTGTTCATGTAGAGGAAAAACTGTGATTAAGAGAAGAGGTTAACTGAACTTTTATCACAGCATTTTTCAGATCAAGATTTGACAAATCTGAACGAAAAATCAGAATTTTACTCAAATCCATGAAACTTAAGCTACGACTTCATAAAAACCGTAAAAGATACCACAACATGGATTTAGCCAAATAACAACTGAAGCCTTCTGAGTAGTTTAAACTTTAAGGAAGTTTCTGCTGTAAAATGCCAGAACTGCCAGAACTAGAAGGCTCCAAAGATGGCCAGGTTTAGGCAGTTGACCTCCCATTCATTTCAGTGAGAGTTCTGGTCAACATAGTCTGAGTTCTGAGCTTATTTATGAAAAAACTATAAATCCTAAAGCAATGAGACTCACACTGAGTGGAAGAGGACAAAATTATCTACAGTTGTATGTATAAATTCTTCATGTAGAGGAGAAACTGTGACTAGGAGATGAGGTTAACTGAAGTTTTTCCACAACATTTTTCAGATCAAGAATTGACAAATCTTAATGAAAATTCTGAATATTACTAAAATTCATGAAACTTAAACTGCAACTGCGTAAAAACCATAAAAGATATCAAAACAAAACTATCTAACATTCGAATCCTTGTGAGATGTTTAAACTTTAAATCAAGTTTCTGCTGTAAAATTTGCCAGAGTTACAGGACTGGGTTCTGGCAGTTGACCTCCCATTCATTACAATGAGAATTTTAAACGCAGGTTTTTTTCATTTTTCACGAATTTTGTAAAAACCGTAAGAAGAATTTCTACCAAAAGTCACAACAGATCATTCCTGATCTAGCTGTATGTTCTGATATACATTTATATTGGTTTTCTGAAAGCTGTGGGGTTAATAACATGCCAGAAGAATCTATAAGAATACATCTATTTTACATTTTATTTTTACTTTATTAATAATAAAGATTCAAACTCACCTTGAGCACTGACAACCAGCACTTTGGACTCCAGCGCTGCGTGCATCTGACCGATTTTAATGTGAGCAATGACTGAGGTGACGCCAACATGGATCAACACAACCTGGAACAATAAAATGTGGAAGAATGAGGTTACATTTTAGTATAAATCCCAACATTACTCACATTTTATGGTTTATTTAAGAAAAGAAAATTGATCATCTGCAACCATTTTACTGCAGGATATTAAAAAAAAGAAAGTGTGATGTCTTGCTGTATTATTTGCAATATGAATTAAATAAAGGACTTTTCAGCAGATGTTTAAATGAGTCTTTAGAAGGTTTTTCTTCAGGTGGGTTCACCTTTGAGGTCCAGTACTTCTGACTCATCTTTCCGGCTTTGGACACCGTGTGAGTCACGATTTTACCGTCATCAGGAATCCACGGACCACAGATCCCACCTTGTTTCTACAAAGAGACACACAACAGTGGGTTGTGTTGTTGTGTTATTGTGTAGTTGTGTACCCACCATGAGGCCCAGAGGACAGGAGTGGATGTTGGCGGGATGTAGTGTTGTTGTGTTGTTGTTTCTTGTTGTTGTGTAGTTGTATTGTTGTGTTGTAGTGCTGTTATGTTGTTGTGTAGTTGTGTACCATTAGTCCCAGTGGACAGGAGTGGATGTTGGCGTGATGTAGTGTTATTGTTATTGTTGTTGTGTAGTTGTATTATTGTGTTCTTGTACTGTTCTGCAGTTGCATTGTTGTGTTGTGTTATTGCATTACGGTGTAGTTGTGTACCATTAGTCCCAGTGGACAGAAGTGGATGTTGGCGTGATGTAGTGTTGTTGTGTTGTTGTTTCTTGTTGTCGTGTAGTTGTATTGTTGTGTTGTAGTGCTGTTATGTTGTTGTGTTATTGTGTAGTTGTGTACCATTAGTCCCAGTGGACAGGAGTGGATGTTGGCGTGATAAACACAGCAGTTCATCTCGTTGGCGTTGTTCCACAGTGAAGGACATTCGTGTTCGTTACAAAATCTCTTCGCTTCTGAGGCGTCGCTGGAAAGTTCAGACGACAGGAGAATGAAAGAAAGAAAGCAGGTTTCATTTAAGTTTAGTCTTTAGACAACTAATGACTCTTTAGCAAGTAGATCAATGCTAAAAATAAAAAAGAATAATAAAAATAGAAATAGAATTAGAAAATGTGGTAGTTTAGCTAGTAAAGGGCCACCATTACAGAGACTTCTGAAGTGGAATTAAAGAAAAATAGAGGGTAAAACCATAAACACAAAGCTAAAAATGATAATTATAATAATAGTAATAGTAAGTTAATAAAATAAATACATACATAATAAAATAAAATGATACAAGAAACAGTGAAAAAATGAAATTAAAACCCAAATAGATGATAAAAGTGGATGACAATAATAATAAAAATGGAAATAGAAAATGTGGTAGTTTAGCTAGCAAAGGGTCACCATGACAGAAACTTCTGCAGCAGTTAATGACCTCCAATCAGCACTTAGATGTGGAGAGTGAACTCAACTTAACCTGACATTAAATTAAAAAGTAGAGTAAATGTTTTTTGATGTTTATTAATGAGTTCTACAAAATAGAAAGTTCAGCTAGCAGATTATATGACTATTTCAAAAGACCCGTGAAAAAGGCAAGGGAAAGAATAAGCGGAATATCTAAAGTTGTTTAAATCAATCAAGAAAGTTCCTTGAAGAGTCCAGTGGATTGATTTCGACAACTTGGGATAACCATGACCTGGATGAATGAGAAGCTACAGAGACAATAAGCGGAATAAAACTTCAGTGAAGATCTGTGTCTTTCTGTGTGTGTGTGTGTGTGTGTGTGTGTGTGTGTGTGTGTGTGTGTGTGTGTGTGTGTGTGTGTGTGTGTGTGTGTGTGTTTTAGCTTTTGCTACATTGTGGGGACCAAATGTCCACACAACTGTAGGAAAACCGAAAACTATGTCACTTGTGGGGACTTCATTTCGGGCCCCACAAGTTTAAACAGTGTTTTCTTGGCCATATTGTTGTTACTGAAAAAAGCAAAAGTGCCAAAACGTGTCTTTAGGGTTAGCCATTGTTTTGGTTTGGGTTAGGGTTTGGTTAAGGTTAGGGTTAGGGTTAGGGATTAGATATGAATGCGAGTCAATGGTATGTCCCCACAATGATAGAAAAACATGGTGTGTGTGTGTATGTGTGTCTTTTCATTGTGTCTTTTCTTGTGTTTGTGCAACGCCGACGCTCACCTGAACTGGAAGATCCTGTTCCTGACTGCGTACTCATAGAAGGAGTCGGAGGCCGTCACCGTGTACGAGACGTTGAACTCTTCCCCGTTGGTGACTTTGTCTGGAGGCCGCTGCACCCAGGCCATCTCCAGCCCTGAGGACACACAGCTTCAGAGCGTGCACGTGGAACATGCACGGAGGAAACCACCTGCTGTTCTCCTATGATTCCACTGGGATTCAGTCCAACACTGTTGCTTCCTCCATCAGATTACAGCGAATTCTTCTTGTTCTGATCAATAAAACTCACCTCCACAGTTGATCATGTTGTAATCATTGGGGTTACTGATCGGCCAGCAGTCATATTCCGTGTTGTCCAGGTCGTGCCAGCAGTTTGCTCCCTGCAGACGGGACATTAGAGGGTTTTTAAGGCATTTTTGTTGAATATAAACACGTTTTATGAAGATGTATGTAGAGCAGTTTATCGGGGCTGAACTGTGAAACATCATGGAAGGAATTTTAATTCATCTTATATTGCAATTTTAATGTAAATATGTGAGTTTTGTTCTCTTCCAGGTAGACTGTGTTAACATTCAATAATGTGCAATTACATTTAACTATTTATTACACATTTATGTTCATATTTTTAGGACATATTATTTTTTGATTTTTAGGTCATATTTTTCTACTTGTGTTTGTATTTTTAGGACATTTTCTTCCATTTTTAGGACATATCTTTGTACTCATATTTATAATTTTAGGTCATATTTTTTTGACTTATGTTTACATTTTTCTGACATATTTTTACAAAATATTTTTTTACTGATGTTTATATTTTAAGGACACATTTTTCTACTAATGTTTGTTTTTTAGGACATATTTTTAATTAGTTTTCGGGCATATTTTTCTACTTATAATTATATTTCTAGGATATTTTTAAAATGTTTTATGACATAATTATTCTTTTAGGGCATATTTTTATGTTTATATTTTTATGACATTTTTATGACACATTTTCTACTTGTTTTTTTATTTTAAGGATTTTTTTATGATTATGACAATTTTTAGGATTTTTTTTACTTATGTTTATATTTTTAGGGCATATGTTTATGTTTATATTTTAGCACAAATTTGTCCACTATAAAATTCCACTAATAAATTTGTGAAATAACAGAACCTAAAATGATCTATAGTGTGTGAGTTGGTTATCAGCTAAAATAGAATAAAATATCATCGACAACACTTTTAAAAATATTGTACTTTTTTACTGTATTATATATATTTGACAAGTTTAGTCTCTTGTTTTTTTCCCTAACTTGAGATTTTTGCAAATAAAACATGAAATGCTTGTAAAATGTGATGCTTCATAGTTAACAAACTTACTTCATGCAACGATAACCCAAAATGACAGAAAATTTTCCATGATTCAAGTTATTTTTCATGCAAAGTGGCTTAAGTAAAATAATTATTGTACTTTATCATAATAATAATTGCACTGTTACACTCTTTAATTCTTGTCTTTATTTTTTAATGCTTGTTTCTAAAAAGGTGTTTGTTGTTGCTTGTTTTTTTTAAAACGCCATCAAAGTTTCGGTGCAGAAACGCACTGACAATAAATACTTTGATCCTAATTAAAAGTTTTTGAATATAAAAATTTACTACATTTCTGCTTCATTTTTATCATTCGAATAGTTTAATTTTATTGTGATTAATTCTGAGTTGACACAATGATGACAGATGACAACACAATTTTTAAATCTCTTTCAACATTCATGATTCGTGTTATTATTATTAATTATTAATGAAAAAAGGCCTCAGGTCACACATTTAACTCTTAGATACATCGGTGATGATGTCATTTTTTTGGAGTATTTTTGTAATGAAAAGTTTTTAACCTTTCATATTTCAGCTCTTCCTCAAAAAACATATTTTTGATATCATTCCATTTACATTTGCAAGTTACCTTTTATACTTTTAAAGAAACTGTAATATTCATATTCCTACCCCAAGCTCTTTACCACACTGATATTATCGTAAAAGAGGTGATGCAAACTTGGAGGAAAAGAGTGGAAAAATGTCAAATAAATGGATGTTTTTCATTCTCCTATTGCTGTTCTGTGTAATATTCTTCTTTTCCAATAATTAAAATCTGTTCTGAAGTGAAAAATAAACATATTTCAAACATGAAAACATTCTTGTGTGGACAAAAATATGATGAACAATAATAAAAAAACATTATTCTGAACCAAAAGACAAAAATGACATAAAGACACATTTATTCTCATTTCTGACCCACTTATGGAAGAATGTAGAGTTCAATGACTGGAGTGTCTGAGGGTTAAACTGCGGACATTTGCTGTATTTCATGTAAGATTCAGATTTTTATTTTATTGTTTTGTATTTTTCAAGTTTGGGCAGCTGCTCTGTGGTCTAATGTAACATTATAGTTCCCAATCAATCGATTATTAAATAAATACTCAACAGACTGATCCAATCTCATAGAAAACAGTTAAATTAGCATCACATGAGCCAAATAAATCCCTAAAATGCTGCTTCACCATTGAAGGGTCATAGATATGAATGGAAGAGTGAAATATAAATCAGTAAATCAGGTCAACAGGCAGCACTTTTAGCATTTAAAGTCCATTTTCCTGCTTTTACTCACAGACTTGCAGTATTTTCAGTGTTTTTATTCAACAATCTGAACACTTCTCCTCCACTGAGCACATGCACACAGCGACAAATGTTTTTGACAACACAACAAAAGCAAGCGGCTCCAGAGAAACTGAATATTACAAACCCGGTTACTGATCCTCCTCATTCTAATGGGCAGATTGTTTTCTGCATTTTAGATCATTGCTCAGAGCATTTAAAGTTTAAGAATCCAGACTAATGTGTTTCCTGTGAGGATTCAATTAAATTAAAAGTGATGAGTTTGTTCTTACCAGCAGGAAACAGAGAGAAGCTGCGATCCGGAGAGCCATGAGGACGGACCTGATCTGGACGGACCGAGAGACGGGACCAACATATCAGTGTGTGTGTGTGTGTGTGTGTGTGTGTGTGTGTGTGTGTGTGTGTGTGTGTGTGTGTGTGTGTGTGTGTGTGTGTGTGTGTGTGTGTGTGTGTGTGTGTGTGTGTGTTTGTTGTTGTTTTTAATTCCCAGACCCTCCCTCTCTAAGTGTCCAATCAGCAGAAGAGGCTCTCCAATCACCGTCTGTTCTCCAGGTTCTCCAGTTTAACCTTCAGCGTCCTGCAGGTCAGAACGTCCCAGCTGCACCTGAACTCACCGCCGGAGCACTTCATGTTTAATCATGTTTAATTTCTGCTGCGCCACGAACCTCTGGCAGCTTCTCAACCATTTTCAGTCAAATAAAATCATAGCAGTAACACGATTATCATAACTCCAGTATTATTATCTTAGTGTAAATCTTTGTATTTTATGCCAACAGAGGCCTTCTGCAGATCATTTTTTTGTTTTTGTCAGAAACTGAAAACATTAAAGGCATCGTCTGTGACATGTTAGATTGATTTATCTTCTTTTTTTTTCTGTCTGTCATATTTTAACTCACCTGTAGACAAAGATTGTTTAATTTACTGGTTAAATATTGCAGATGTTGTTGAATCAAAGACATGAGGAGAACAACAACTTGTTTTTTAAAAATGTACATTTTTATCTTCGCTTTTATTCTATTTATGTTTTAATGCATTCGTTTATTTTTATTTACTTATATCTGCATATTTTTTCTCTTTGTATTGTTACTAATTGATTCATATTTATTTATAAGTATTTATATTTATTGTATTTTTAAATTTATATTTAGATTAGTATATACATTTTTATTTTATCCTTATGTATGTATGTTTTTATTGTATTATTTATGTTTTATTATGTCTATATTTACATTTTAAATATATTCTGTTTTATTCTTTATTTGTATTTTGATTTTGATTTTATTTTTTTCCATTTATCTATTTATTTATATTCACATTATTATTGTATTTTATTTTATTTTATTTATATATAACTTATTTTCATTTGTACTTTGATTTCAATATTGTTTTTTATTATTTATCTATTTGTTTATATTCATATTTCTATTGTATATTTGTTTCATTTTTAATTCATTTATATTATTTTATTTTAATTTGTATTTTTATTTATATGTATGTTTTAGTACACATTTTTCTACTTATGCTTTTCCTTTGGGATCAGTAAAGTATTTCTGAAGTAGAAACAGAGGAAAAAGAACTTTAAATTTTAAAAGCACTCCTGTGAGACCGATTATTTTAGAATGTTTTGTAGCATTTATATTATAATCATATATTTAAATAACTGAATGAGAAAGTTTTTTGCCAGCTTGAGTTATTATTGCATCAGGTACCTTTGTTAGGTATAAAACATCACATTTTACAAGCAATTTGTGAGTTTTATTAAGTAACGAGAGACTAAATTTGTCACATTAATGCAGTGGAGTGAAATGTACAATATAGTGAAGCAGCTTTAATAAAATAAAAACAGTCAAGTAAAGTAGCTTAAAAGTACCTCAAATTTGTACTATAGAGGCTGGAAATCAACATACAGAGCTGAGCTGTGTCTTTTAGTCACACATGTTCAATTATTATAATTTGCACTTTGGTCAATTAATGATCCTCTTGAGAGATGTGAAACTTTAAAACTAGTTGAGTTAAATTAACTTAATTTGAAAAAACAAGGTCAATAAACTCAAGATATTAAGATAATAAATAGATTATCTAACTCTAAAACTAATGATATTTACAGTGCCTTGTGAAAGTATTCGGCCCCCTTGAACTTTTCAACCTTTCGCCACATTTCAGGCTTCAAACATAAAGATATAAAATTTTAATTTTTTGTCAAGAATCAACAACAATTGGGACACAATCGTGAAGTGGAATTAAATTTATTGGATATTTTATACTTTTTTAACAAATAAAAACCTGAAAAGTGGGGCGTGCAATATTATTCGGCCCCCTTGCATTAATACTTTGTAGCGCCACCTTTTGCTGCAATTACAGCTGCAAGTCAAATCTTGTTTATGTTTCTTTAAACCGTCGTCTCGGCAGAACCTCAGCGAAGGACCCTGCTTCTGTTTTCCCTCAAAATAGTCACAAAGAAGTTGTTTGGTGGAATATTTTGCACACAGAGAGGCAAAAACTGTCTTCAAAATGGCCGATTTGATGAAAAAATAAAAACTAGCAGTGCTGCTTTACTGCACATTCAGTTTTCTCTGTAACGCTTAAAGCTTTAATTTAGGGAATTTGCTCCTCAGAAGTTGCTGTTGTTTCCTGGATTAAACTGGATTTAGAAAATAGTAAATAGATTTTTTTGAAAACAGTCACGTTGGAATTGTTTGATGGATTTTGCATGCAGAAAGTCAAAAACTGTCGTCAATTAATTGATTCAAAATAGTCACGGTGGAGTTGTGAAGTGAACAACAACCAGAAATGAGCAAAATCCACGTCTTTACATGAAGAAAACCAGAAAAGAGGAGTTGATTTGACTAAATGTTGTGTCCCAGAGCTTGCAGAGAACCTAATTTAACAGAGCTGAGTGAATTTTTTCTGCTGAACAAATAAATCTGTAAATTATATGTGATTTAACTTTGAGCCTTATTTTTACAACCCAACGAGGGATATTTATGTCGCATCAGACGCTGATGAACGTTTTCCATGTGTTTGCGCCAAGATTAAGAACAAACCAAAAGACAGCATTTCTGAACATCTGTGAGATTTAATTGGCTTTTCAAGAATGCATAATTACAGCACAGCCATAGAAAAAGGCCGCCACACCACACGGTTTACAGTTTGTGTTTTTGGGAAAGCCGACCCAGAGCTGCAGTCACGGCAGGTCTGCAGAGGACGGACAGTTCTCAACGCAAACCACATGACTTCAGAACGAGATAAACCTCTAGGATCCAAACCAATCAGAGCAGCATTTACGTCCTTAGAGTTTTCTGCTGTTGAAGGATTCTGGAACAGTGAGGTTTGATTGTGATTAGGAAGGCTGTAAAAGTCACCTAGAGTCTGAGAGAAAATAAAAACGGCTGTGGGTTTGTGGTCGCAGTGGGCGAACAATAGGGCTGCATTTCAAGCGTGTCTAGTTGTGTAAATTATAAGGCAGAGATGAAACTTTCACAGGGCTTCTGGAGAGAACAGTATGGGAACGTATACAGGACGCACTGCACTGGGAATTCACATCTACATGCACAGAATACACGTTTATAATCTAGAGAGCATGCTTTAGAGTTTAAACGACAACATTTAAGGATCATTCCAGAACTGGAGGACATTTGGGCTCTAAATGTTTGAAAAATCAACCTTCTCTTTTCCAATTTTGCTTCATATTACTCCTAACAGGTATTGATTGGCTCAGCTTACACATCAATGGTAGCATTTTTATTCCATGTTTTCTGTGTTGCTGCTAACCCTACTCTAATCCATGCTAATGTGATCTTTTTCTCAGCAGTAGAAGCTAGATATTTAGCTAGCTGTTACTGCTGACCAAGAGGACAAACTGACTGATGGAAAACAGTCCAAAGAATGAGTCTGACCCTGATAATATGAGGTAGAGTGAGACATTTAATCAAGGCTGATGATGGGATGAAAAGATGGAAAATAGAAGAGAGGACATAGCTTTGCTCTACCCATTCTATAGGAACACTGATGGATGATGTAAATGACAAAAACAAGACACAAATGACAAAAACAAGACAGAAAACAACAAAACAAGACAGAAAACAACAAAAAGAAGTCACAGAATGACAGAAATGAGACCCAAAACGACAAAAGCAAGACACGAAATGACAAAAACAAGACACAAAATGACAAAGGCAAGACATAAAACACAAAAACAAGACACAAAACAACTAAAGCAAGACATAAAGTGACAAAAATAATACACAAAAGACTAAAATGAAACAGAAAACGGCAAAGGCAAGACATAAATGACAAAAACTAATAAACAAAAAGAGGCACAAACAACAAAAATGAAACATAAAACAACAAAAACAATTCAGAAAACGACAAGAACGAGGCAGAAAATGAAACTACAAAAACGTCATTATTATTTAAAATATCTTGATTGAAAAAATGTTCCCACAATTACAAGAGACATCAATGAAAAAAATAAAAAATGAGTTTTAAATTAGATTCTAACTGTTTTATTAGAGATTCAGTTTGGTCATCGGGGGGGGGGGGGGGGGGGGCAAGAGAAAAATGGTATTTCAGGGGAACTTCAGTCTAATTTGGTATTTTAGAAATATTTTCAAACATTCTTTTCTCCTAGTTTTTAATAGATTTGGTGTCAGGACAAGAACATTTACACAACTACTGCTTGTTTCAGGATTTTGTACGTGGATTATTTGACGAAAAATGTTCTGGAATGACCCTTATTCAGTTTCTAGATGTACATTTGTGATTAATTAGATAAATGATAGTTATTTTAGTCACTTTCTGCGTTATTTTTACAGATTACAGCACTATTTCGATCAGAGGACTCAGTCATGTTTGTTTAACCGACCTGATGGAAAGTAGAGGTCGGCATTAAAGCCCTGAAGAGCCCAACAGTGGTGCTTCATCAGCCGCCCACCGCTCAGAAAATCATGTAACTGGAGGGTCGGTTAATCCTTTCAGTGGTCGCTGTCGGAGAAATCAAATCTGCAGAGTTTATCAGAAGTTTCCAGGCCAGCAGTGACAATCAGCTTGTGTTAAAGTCCTGAGACAGTCAGTCAAACAGGATCTGCCAGTCATCCCAGCATTTGTTTTGGTTGCTGCAGGTGCCAAGTGGGTGGTGAGTTCAAACATTTAGAAAGTCTGCAGCTCGAACCAGGAGGTAAAGTTCACCGTCTCAGGCTAGCATGCACACAGAGTACAGCTGATGCTAGTTTAAATGCAGATAATTGGTTTTGCAACGATCCGAGAAGGAAAATAGACGGAAAACTCTGATGAAGGGAATTTAGCAAACTTCCAGATAAAACATCCTGCAGTTGTTTAGAGAGTTTTTGCACATTGGTTGGTCTTACTTTGCCAGAACATACTTTTAATTTATTTGTTGTTGGACTTTGGTGTCTAAGGGGATTGTTCAAGAGTCCAGCTGTTGGACCAGCAGCCCAAAGTCTGAACCGCTGAGCCGCAACTATCCTACAAAAAACTCAGGAGTTTTCCAGCAACAGTAGCTCATTTACATCAGTAATTTAGCGATCGCAACACTGTCCTGGTAGTCTGGTTCAGTTCTGTCATGTAGAATAGTCTGACTGCACCTTAATGTTATTCTGCTGTAACAAAATGTTGTGGCTTGTTTGTGTCTCTTTAAACCAATCACAATCATCTTAGGTGGAGAAAATCACCATTATTTGCCACAAGTAAACCAGAAAAGATGACCTGATTTGACTAAATATTAGTGAAATCCTGTATCCTTTGAAAACTCATGAGTTTTGCAGTAGTGTGGTTAGATCAGTCCTTCAGGTGGATGACGGCTTAATTCTGTTGTGTAGAATGGTCTGACTGCACCTCAGCATTATTCTGCTGTTAAAATAAAAGTTCTGGCTTGTTTCTGTTTTTTCAAATCAATCACAGTTGGGAGAAGCTCAGCGAAGGATGCGGCTTTGGTTTTCCCTCAGAATATTCATTAACGCGGTCAATCTGCCAAAAGAAAACTAGCAGGGCTGCCTTTCTGCACATTCAACATCCCCTTCAGAGCTTGAAAGTTCACTATACCTTTTGGTATTTTGCTGCTCAGAAGTTGCCGTTGTTTCCTGTCATGAACTGAAAATAACCTTGAAAATATTGACACAAAGAGCATATAGGAAGAACAAATCCACCTGAAATGAGCATCCAGTGGTGGGTTCACACCTGCAGCCAGCTGTTCATCCTCTAGATGGAGTAAAAGCAAAAACAAGGTTCAGCAGTTGTAAAGACATTTTAGTTGTAGCTAAAGACATGGATCAACTGAAAAAACAAACAATGCTTCCATGAGTCAAGCTGCTAACATGGCTATAAAAGTGGTAAAAAATAAAAATAAAATAAAATTCTGGAACAGTATAAAAAATATAGATTTGAGTTCTGTTTCTAAGAAAGAAAGTTGGAAAAAACACATGATACAGGGTGTCCCTAAAGTCTGGACACAGGAAATCTCATGAATTATAATGTTTTACCTCCACAGTTTAAATATGGCTTTGTGGAAAGAAGAAAGAGTTAAACTGGTACTTCTCAGTGGACATGAAGGATGGACAAAGACAGCAGATGGATTTAATCATCCAAGGAGGATTCCACTTGGCTTTTCCACTGTGATGAAGGTTGTTATGAACTTTAAAGAAATGGGAAGTGTCATGGACAAACCCCACACTGGACGCCCAAATGTATCAGCTGAAACTAAAGGATTGGTCATGACTAAAATACATGCTAGCCTCAGAAATATCACTTCCCTAACCCAAACCCTACTAACCCTAACCTTGCTACTCCTACTGACCCAACTACCCCTAATAACCCTAACTCTAACCCGTTGGTGTTTGTAGGGAGACCAATGTCAGGCACGTGAAGCAGACAGGCCAATCAGATAGCGCCACATTGCCAGCCTCCATTACAGGAAGTCCTTTAAATAGTCCATCATCCTCTTCCCACATCTCACCTCTTCTGATGAAGTTGTCAGGTGAAACATTAGGAACTTCCCTTCTAACAAACTCCAGGAGGTTTCTGCAAAGCAACCACAAGCCGAACCCTGACCGACAAAATGCTTCTGGGTGCTTTTACCTGGGTCCCTTAAGGAGCTCACATTGATTGAAGGGACACATGCCCACAAACAATTGGATGGGTGAGTGAACCCTAAACCTAACCCTATTAACCCTATTAACCCTAGTAACCCCACTGACCCTACTAATCCTAACTCTACTAACCCTAATCGTATCTTTCGATATGTCCATCCTTAACATCCACTGAGAAGTACCAGCTCAACTCGTTCTTGTTTCAACAAAGCCATATTTTATCTGTGGAGGTAAAAACATTACAGTTAATGAGGGCTCCTGTCCAGACTTTAGGGACACCTTGTATTATTAACTACCATTCAAAAGTTTGGGGTCACTTAGAAATGTCCCTAATGTTGAAAGAAAAGCATTATTTTTTCAGTGAAGATAACATCAAATGAATGATAAATCCAGTGTATACATAGTTAATGTGGTAAATGACTATTGTAGCTGGAAATGGCTGATTTTTAATGGAATATCTCCATAGGGGTACAGAGGAACATTTCCAGCAACCATCACTCCTGTGTTCTAATGCTACATTGTGTTAGCTAATGGTGTTGAAAGGCTCATTGATGATCAGAAAACCCTTGTGCAGTTACGTTAGCACATGGATAAAAGTGGGAGTTTTCATGGAAAACATGGAATTGTCTGGATTATCCCAAACTTTTGAACGGTAGTGTATGTTTAATGTGCTATTTAAAAACAAAAATCCAAAGTTATGTAACAAAGACGGCGAGTTTGATGATTTTAAAATGTCCAGCAGTCATAAAAGTCTCGCTGCAGAAGCTGTAAACGTTTCCTCTCACTCCCAGGATAAAAACTACCCAGCTTCAACGACGTCTTCTGCAGTTTAAGTGACATAAATACTGTACAAGGATAGTCTTTTAAAGTCACTCTGTGTGGGCATTGCAGTCATTTCAGTCATTTCCTGTTCATCCTTGTACCTGCAGGAATCCAGTGTGTCGCAATGTCTTCTACAGCTGGTCAGGTGAGCGACAGCAGCTCCGTAAAAATGCTACAGGGCAAACAGGTTTTACTCCGTGAGTTTATCGGTTTGTCTAGATCAGGTGTGTCCAACATGCGGCCCGCAGGTCAAAAGTGGTCCTCCAGAGGGTCCAATCAGGCCCTCAAAGTGTAAAAATTACGGAGAAGACATTAACTGCAGATTGTAAATTAGTAAAACTATAAATTTAAAATCATTTCTAGACCATGACAAGTTGTTTGGATCAGAAAGTAAAATACTAGATTGTTCATTGTTCTTTTCTCATTTTGTCTCTTTTTTGTTATATTTTCTCTTGTTCTTGTCATTTTTGGGCCTTTTTTGTCTGACTTGTGTCATTTGTGTAATTTTTTGTCTCGTTTTTGTCCGTTTTGTCATTTTGTTTCTCGCTTTTGTCGTTTCTCATTTTCGTAACATTTTCTCATGTTTTTGTTGTTTTTTGTCTTTTTTGTCTGTCGTTTTGATCGTAAAGTTATGATAAAGTTAATCCTCTGTGGTTCAGTTCCAGGCGACTAAATGTTGTGTTCCTTTGTAGACACTCTGTGATCTGGAAGTTGTGATGTGGAAATGATAAACTGAGGCTGAATGTTGATGAAACTGAACTTAATTTTCTTCAGAAACGTCAGGTTGTTCATGATGTTTTGTACAAAGATAACGCTTTAAATGTGAACTTTTTTGCACTAAAACAAAAGAGCCATTAGGAGTTGGTATTTATAGGTTATTATGCTGTGATTTTACTGGAGATCGAACTGGCCTGAACTAAAACTAAAGTTTAACACCCCTGATCTAGACAATAAACCAGACGGATGGAAGTAAAGAGGAGCGACTGCTATCTGTTCCCCACATAGGGCTGGGACTCTCTAACCTAAGTTAAATAAGCAGAAAACCGTCCAGCCGATTCTTACAGTAGAGCCTTTAAACTGCAGTTTTATAGTTCCTGGATACAAACAAGTTCTACTTCCTCTGTTACAGCATTTCTCTTTCAAAAAGCTACACGTGAAGTAAACCTACAGGATAATTCAAGCAGATATACACAAGTCTACAGTCGGGATAAAGTTCTGCACCATTTCTACCCTTCCAGGGGTAAAAGTGTAAACGTAAGATGACTCCTTTGGTATTAAATAACCCACAGGGACAAGACGAGGAAACGGCAGCAGGAGTCTCCATTACACAACCAGTCCTGTTGTTGTGTAATCGGACAAAGAAAATCCTGTCAAGACGGCGCATCTGGGCGTCCATTGGGGGGATTAGTAGAGCATGAAGATCTCTTATCTTCGTCTGACCACAGCTCCTCAAGAAAACGCCCCAGAGACGGACTGCAGACAGTTCTGAGTCGACTCCGATCCTTAGTGGAAAGTTCCAAACAGAAGCCGGGTTCAAGTGTTGAGGATCCCCTGGTCTCGTTCAGGTCTTGAGGATCCCCTGGTCTCGTTCAGGTCTTGAGGATCCCCTGGTCTGGTTCAGGTCTTGAGGATCCCCTGGTCTGGTTCAGGCTTTGAGGATCCCCTGGTCGTCGCTCTTCATCTCCTCGGAGGGCGGCTGGCTGTTGACGGTGTCCTGGCCGGAGCTCAGTGGTCTGGAGTTGGCCTTGGTGGACCTCTGCCGCCGCGTGCCATTACCGATGCAGCGCATGAGGTTCTTGAAGGTGGTCCACATCTCCTCGTCCTTGTAGGAGTAGATGCAGGGGTTCATGACGGAGTTGAGCACGGCCAGCAGCAGCAGCCAGCGCTTCAGCTTCATCACGTTGCAGCTCTGACAGTTGAGGCCGTCCAGCAGCAGAACCACCAGGCCGGGAGTCCAGCAGAACACGAAGGCTCCTGCAAGAACATAAAACACAGTTACCTTCAGCTATTGGTGGACATGAAGCACGAAGACGGAAACCTGGAGATGTTTTCTATCAAGACCTCAATTTTTAAACAACACATTAATAATCATTCCAGACAAAGAGGACAGTTTACATCCAACCCATCAAATTTTGAACAAGAAAAGTCCTCAGAGAGTTCAGTCCTCCTCCAAGGCTGCTCAGTCTTTTATCATTTCTGACGGATGAAGTCTTTAATAGAAATTGACCTTGCACTGAGCACGTTATGTACAGATGACAAAAAAGACAAAAGCGACAAACAAAACAACAAAAATAAGGCAAAAAACACAAGCGGGTCAAAACCGAAACACAAAATGACAAAAATGAGAAAAAAAAGGACAAACGCATGAGACAAACGACAAAAAAGACAAAAGTCAAACAAAAAGACAAAAACAACAAAAACAAGAGACAAAACAACAAAAACAAGCCAAAATGTTTCAAAAACGAGACACAAAAGGACAAAAATTGAGACAAACAACACGCAACAAAACAAAAGAGACACAAAAATTGGACAAAAAAGTTACAAAGCAACAAAAAATGGACAAACGACAAAAACGAGACAATGACAAAAGTAAACAAAAGGACAAAAAGTATACAACACAAGCAAGACAAAAAGGAAACAAAAACAAGACAAAGTATGACAAAATGAGACACAAAATGACAAAAATTAGACAAAAAACAACAAAAAAACCAAGACAAAATATGACAAAAACGAAACACGAAATAACAAAAGCGAGAAACAAAACGATAAATGAGGTAAACGACACGAAACAAAAAACTAGACGACCAAGCGACAAATAATGGACATAAACGAGACAAAAACATTAAACAAACGACACAAAAATGTGTTTCTTTTTTGTCTCGTTTGTGGTTTTTTGTCTTATTTTTGTCATTTTGTGTTTTGCTGTATTCATTGTTTTGTGCATAATTTTTGCCATTTTGTGTTTGTTTTTGTCTCATTTGTGTTTTCGTCTATTTTTTTTGTCCTGTTTCTGGTTTTTGTCATTTAGCCACTTTTTGTCCCTTTGTAACTTTTTTGTTTAATTTTTTGTCTTGTTTTGTGTCGCTTGTCTCATTTTTTGGTATTTTTATCATTTTGTGTCTCGCTTTTGTCATATTCTGTCTGTTTTTTTGTCTGACTTTTGTTGTTCTGATCATGAAGTAGACACTCTGATCTGAAGGTTTTAATGTGTAAATGATAAAATGAGTCATGTGAGAGCGACATGCAACCACAGGTCGACACCACAGTGTGATTATTGTGTTAAACACTGGCCTGTGTGTTTGCTGATTAATACCGTCGATCTGCTTCCAACATGTTTAGGCACAAAACAGAATCACAAAGAAATTTGGGAACTGAAAAGAAGCCACAAGCTGCGACTTGTCTGCGGCTTCGATTCGTCTGCAGAGCAACAACGCCACACAAACAAACAGCGTCTGGTGCATTTCCCTCAACAGTTTCCCTCATTTTCACAGTGAATTTCTGTTTTAAAACTCTGCCCTTTCTCTGTGTTTGATGCTTAAAATTAACGGCTGATTCAGAACCAGTTTCTGATGCATTTTGCTGACTTAAAAGTGGATTTTCTTCCTCTTTAAGCTCTGAAAACAAGGGGGGAAACAGAAGAGAAAACATAGGTTTCAGACACATGTTCCTCTTGGTATTCGCTTTGGAATGAAAACAAAATGTGGATCTTCAGGTTGTCAAACTACAACAGCAGTGGTTCAGTTATTCGATGTTTCAGCAACACAAAAAAATGGCAAAACACAACAAAAGCAAGAAACAAAATGACAAAAATAAAACGAACAATATAATGTCTTTTTGTCTGACTTGTTGTTTGTCTTGTGTTTAGTCATTTTGTGTTTCCTTTATCTCGTTTGTGCCATTTGTGTGATTTTTTTGTCTTGTGTTTGTCCATTTATTTGTTGCTTTCCAACTGTTGTCTAATTTTTGTGTCTTTTTGTTCTGTTTTGTGTCTTTTGTCTCGTGTTTTTGTTGTTTTGTTTCTCATTTTTGTCGTTTTGTGTTTCCTTTTTGTCTCAGTTGTGTCATTTGTGTAATTTTTTTGTCTTGTGTATGTCCATGTTTTTGTCACTTTGTAACTTTTTGTCTCTTTCTTGTTTTGTCTTTTTTGAAGACTCGGTAATCAGACATTTAAGACCAAACTTCTGCACAAATCCGTCATTTCCAGGCCTCCTGCTCCCACTTATTTCCCTGGAGTGTGAACAAAGCATGTGTCAGCTCATGCGTCTTTGAACTGGTTCGTCCAGTTTCTGCTTCACGCCTCTTTGGGTTTTTTTTTTTTCCTGATCAATGCGTCCTCTAGACTTTAACCTGCTGCATTCCTCCTGACATTTCCTTTTTCTCTCAAACACTTACATCATGTATTACACACACCACCATTCAGAAGTTTGGGCTCACTGAGAAATGTCCCTATTGTTGAAAGAAAAGCAGTTCTTTTTCAATGAGGATACCATTAAATGAATGATAAATCCAGTGTAGACATTGTTAATGTGGTAAATGACTATTGTAGCTGTAGCCGGCTGATTTTTAATGGAATATCTCCATAGGGGTACAGAGGAACATTTCCAGCAACCATCACTCCTGTGTTCTAATGCTACATTGTGTTAGCTAATGGTGTTGAAAGGCTCATTGATGATTAGAAAACCCTTGTGCAGTTATGTTAGCACATGGATAAAAGTGTGAGTTTTCATGGAAAACATGGAATTATCTGAATGACCCCAAACTTTTCAACGGTAGTCTAAATGTTTCGGGTCCTTTTTTAACCCCAGAGTCACAGAAATCTTAACTTTTGTCGCGATGTAAGGGTTTCCAAATCATGGATCTGAGAGGAGATACAACACCAGGAAGGATCTAAGTCAGGAGAAAATGACCTGGATAAGAGCCATAAAACATCAAACATACCAGGACCGTGGTGTCTACAGGAAGTGCAGTCGTAATAAAGGTCAGAGCACCAATGATGCAGGGAACCTCTTGAAACCCGAGGGTTTATTCTAATGTCTCATCATTTTTCTGTCCCATTTAAAATTGCAGTTGTGAAGGCCTAAAAATACTCAAAAATGTGTGAAAATTTACACATCGGAATCAGCGAAATATTTGATATTTTATGGGAATTGTACACGTGTGTACCAAAATGGCTCAATAGCTCCCCCTGGAAAGTTTCAACCCTTACTAATTTTGTCAGAAAAAAAATGGTAACAGAACTACGAACTACAGCCAGTACGTGTCACCTACAGCTATGAAATTTGGTAGATATATTCATTCATTAATTCATCAAGATGCACAAAAATGTAATCGACTCCCATGCCCAAAACACAACAGGAAGTCAGCCATTTTGAACTATATATTACGTTTTGGACCAATTTTTGAAAATTTTCAAAAGCTTTAAACTCAAACAAGGTAACTCCGACAGAACTGAAATTTGGCCATGATATACAGCAGGTGATGGGTGATCAGAAGTTAGAAAAATTCTCTGCAGCAGTCTGAGGGCGTGAAAATGGCGGCTAGCTGAATTTCGATGTTTCGCCATGAAACAGGAAGTGCTGCATATCTAACCTGTACATGCTCCAATCTGCCTCAAACTTTACATGTATGATCAGAGTCCAGCCCTGAAGAATTGTATAGAGCAAAGTACAGTCACAGAGCGCGCCACCTGGTGGACAGTTTTAATAGTTCACATCAAACAGGCCATAAGCTGAAAAACACTTTCAGTCCCAGCGCCACCTGGTGGACATGCTCGGATTCACTGACCAGCAAGAATCCAAGGACCTGTCCAACATGTTTGCAGCTTTAATAAGATTTTTTTTTTTTTTGCAGTCTGTCAAGTGAAAAGGTGTTCAAAGCTAAAAAAACGTCTTTTTTTTTGTCAAACGTTCAGAGCACAGAGGGGCTTTAAGGATGACACTTGTGTACTCCCAGAACTGCATCTGAAAGCAATCAGCAAAGTCCTCAAGTATAGGTTGTTCTTTTTTCTTTCCTGGGTGGGGAGGAGGGGAGGCTGGCTGAAGGCCGGTGTGGTGGACGGTTTGAGCTGCAGCGTCCTGGATAATTACACAGCAGCCTGGAATAAACAGCTCCTGCAGCACTGAGCGCCTTTATCTGGACCGTACGAGTGTTGGAGCTGCAGGAGAACATCCTGCTAACATCTGCAGGATGTTCTCCTGCAGCTCCAACAGCAGCTTTAAACGCTCTATTGTGAGCTATCCGGTTGCAGCACCCAAACAAAAGCAACATGGAAATCATATCTGGGATGAAAATGCTTGAGAAGAAAAGAAGTTTCAGACGGTTTGTGGGAAACAGGAGCAGCTCTGAACTCAATAATTCATCAGTTTGTTTGTCAAGCAAGTCACTGTTTTGTAGAAAATAAACACATTCACATTACCAATGAACTTTACGAGTGTAATTACTGAGGAGGATAAGATCCTACAGTGTTATTTACAGGGTTAAAGTTCTATAAAACACTACTGTAGCTGACTATAATACATAATAAGGCTGAGAACCTGCTGCATTAGTCATTTTGGACACGAATGAAACTCATTCTTATATCAGTGCCAAAAATTATTTAGTCATAGCTTTTTAAAAAATGAGGCTGTTCTTTGGAGTTTTGAGTTTTTAAGCAAAATAAACATTTAATTTCATTTCTTTGGCCTCTGGAAACCTGTGATAATTGTGATTTTTATTCTAATTTCACATTTTATAGGTCAGAGGATTAAACTAATCCCTTCATTAATTAAACAACAGAGTAAGTGATAAAATATTAGCTCTAACAATGACTGTTCAAGGAACTAACTCAGATTTTTTACTCTAATTTCATATTTTATGGGTCAAATGATTAAACTACTAAGCTAATTCATCAAACAACAGAATGAGTGATAACGTATTTGCCCTGTTAATGACTTTTTAAGCTACCAGATACGGAGGAGAACAAAAAGAGGAGAGACCGTTCAGTCATTTGACTCACGGAAGACTCCCTAAAATCAGTGACGATCTGCTGACACATTTACTGGAAGCAAGTTTGAATCAGGTGTGTTCAGCAAAAAATCCAGCAGCTGCTCTGACTCACCGATGGATCACCAGACAACAACGTTCCCACATCACTAGACAACAATGTTCCTGCATCACCAGACAACAACGTTCCCACATCACTAGACAACAATGTTCCTGCATCACCAGACAACAACGTTCCTGCATCACCAGACAACAACGTTCCTGCATCACCAGGCAACAACGTTCCTGTACCTACCGAGCATCACCAGACAACAACGTTCCCGCATCACCAGACAACAACGTTCCTGTACCTACCGAGCATCACCAGACAACAACGTTCCCGCATCACCAGACAACAACGTTCCTGTACCTACCGAGCACCACCATCACCGTCTTGATCAGCTTGATGGGCGTCCTCTTGCGGTTGATGGAGCCGCTGGTGTGTGGCGTCAGCACCGACGTCTTCTTCTTGACGTAGGTGTAGATGCGCATGTAGATGGCCACCATGACGAGGAACACCACCAGGTTGGAGACGGACCAGAAGATCAGGTAGCTCCGGCTGAAGATGGGCGCCAGCTGCGAGCACCTGTCCAGGTCACAGATGCAGTTCCAGCCCAGGCTGGGAACGGCGCCCATGAAGATGGAGATGGCCCACACCAGCACAATGAGCAGCGTCACCCGTCGCTTCGTCAGGTTGCTGTGGACCTTCCAGTTCATGACGGAGATGTAGCGCTCCAGGGCGATGACCAGCAGGTTGGCCAGCGAGGCCGACAGGCTGATGTCCAGGAGGCCCTGGCGGATGAAGTATCCTCGGACCGTGAGCTTCCTCGACACCGGGCCAGTGTTGAACATGAGGTACACGTAGGCGATGCCAGCCAGGAAGTCCGAGGCGGCCAGGTTGGCCAGCAGGTAGTAGAAGGGGTAGTGGAACCTCTTGTTGGTGACCACGGCAGCGATGACCATGGCATTGGAGACCAGGATGAAGCAGCAGAAGAGCGAACCCACCACCTGCACCAGGATGAGCTGAGCCGAGTCCCACTTGTCGTCGCCGCCACTCTTGTTGTAGAAGAAGCTCATGGGCTCGTTGTAGTGGCAGCTGGAGTTCTGCTGCGCCATTTTAGAGGTGAGTCTGAGTAAACACAGGAATACGTCATAACAATGGGCCATTTAACTCAAAAACCACACAGACAACAATTAGAGACTTGTTTTGTTTTCACATTTTCTTTGGTTGCCATGGCAACAGGTATCAAACTAGCAAAACTCATGTATTTACATTAAATAAACTAGAAAAGATGAGTTCATTTACCTTAAAGTCATGCATAAATGGCACTAATGAAGCCTGTTTTACTGAGAATAATCGCTACACAACGACTGTAATCTTTGGTTGTCTTCATTAATAACTGATGGAATGTCTTTCAAAGACCTTAAATTCACATCTGGGGAATTCAGCTGTTTAAGTTTGAACAAATAGACGATAAAGGTGATTAAAAACCTCTACAGGAAACCCATTTAGTTGATTTAAATGAAGCTAAAATGACATATTAAAGATATTTACCATAATAGCTTGAAGATAAGAGTGAAAACAACAGACTCAGAACTTTCTGAAACCTGAATTAACGGGAAATTATCAAAACTCAAGAAGTAAACTAGAAAAGATGAGTTCTTTTACCTTAAAATCCACCATGTAAGCGATTAATTCACCCTGTTTTATGGGAATTATCACTCCACAATGGCTGTAATCTTTGTTTGTCTTCATTAATCACTAAAGGAATGTCTTTTAATCTACTTTTGAGGAATCGAACTGTTTAAATTTGAGCAAATACACAATAAAAGTGATGAAAAGTCTCTACAGTAAACCCATTTAGTTTATTTGAATGAAGCTAAATAACATTACCGTATTTTCCGCACTTAAAAGCCTTTAATATTCCCAAAAATTGACGGTGCGTCTTTCAACCCGGTGCGTCTTATGTGTGCACTGAGTTCCAAAATCTGACTGTTGGACCAATTCCCGCCGACATAGGGACACAATACGTACACTACACACGCTGGCAGCGATAAACCTATTAGAGAACATTACATAAAGCTACGTACAGTACTGACTATTGTCCGAGCTTTCGCGAAAGCCGGCATCATTGCTGAACAGCCACCCGGCAATGAGACTGACTCCGACAATGACGAGAGTGAACCCAGCATTTGTGATGTCGAAATTGCCCAGCTGTTCAATTCAGATACAGAAGATGAGGACTTTTATGGATTTGTGACAAAAGATTGATCAAAAAATATTGTGAGTGTATTTTTAAATACATAGTAGAATAAAGTTCAACCAAACTCACTGTTTTGCTCCCGTTTCCTTGTTTTAGCATGCGCCCAATAATACAGTGTGCCTTATATATGGCTTAAGTACAGAATAGACCCCGTAATCGAGACTGCGTCTTACAATCCAATGCGCCTTATGGTGCGGAAAATATGGTATTTAAGATATTTACCATAGCAGCTCTAAGATAAGAGTGAAAACAACAGACTCAGGACTTGCTGAAACCTCAGTTAACAGGAAATTATAAAAACCCATGAAGTAAACTAGAAAAATTAGTTCTTTTACCTTAAAATCCACCATGTAAGCGATTAATTCACCCTGTTTTATGGGAATTATTACTCCACAATGGCTGTAATCTTTGTTTGTCTTCATTAATCACTAAAGGAATGTCTTTCAAAGACTTTAGGGGAATCCAGCTGTTTAAATTTGAGCAAACAGATGATAAAAGTGATGTAAAGTCTTAAAAGTTAACCATTTAGTGGGCAGATGATGATTTAAATGAAGCTAAAATGACATTATTAAAATACTTACCATAACAGCTGTAAGATAAGAGTGAAAACAATAGGCTCAATACTTTCTGAATCCTGAATAATGAGAAATTAGCCCAATTTATTAAATAAACCAACAACTATGAATTCTTTTACCTTAAAATCCACCATGTAAGTGATGAATTAACTATGTTTTATGGAAATGATCACTCTATAATGGCTGCAATCTTTGTTTGTCTTCATTAATCACTAAAGAAATGTCTTTCAAAGACTTTGGTCCAGCTGTTTAAATTTGAGCAAGCAGATGATAAAAGTGAAGAAATGCCTCCATAATAAACCCATTTAGTTGATTTAAATGAAGAATTATTAAAGATATTAAAGACAGTGACCTCAGTAGCTTTAAGATCAGTGTGAAACCTCCAGTCTCTGGACTTTGTGGATCTTCCACCTGAACAAACATCTGCAGGTAAACACAGCGTGGACTGAGACTCAGAGTTCAGTTCCTCCTCCTCTCTAAACTCCTCTTTATTATGCGACTCGGTCTACCGGAGACATTCCTGATCCACGGACAGATAAAAACCAGGACAGAAACCCAAGTTAAAGCAGAAAATTAAACCCAGTCTGATAGAAAACCAGCAGCAGCTACAGGTGGGTTTACCTGTGCGGAAGCAGCGTCAGTGGACCGGGAGTCTGGAAATGCAGTGGCCGGAGAGAAGTGACATGATTCCCACAGGACTGAGAGAAGCGACTGACGGGAGGCCGCGGGAGCTCTGAGCGGAGCCGCGGAGGGAGCGACTCCTCCTGGAGGCTGCGGCCGGTGACGCGCAGGGCGGAGGCGGCTCCTCCTCCGACCACGACCCGCCCTCCCCCGGAGCTCCGACACCCCGGTCAGGACCGAAGATTTTATAATAGGAAATTATGATTTATTAAGCAGTCTATGGTCCTGACAGTGGGGGGGAAAATAATTTATTTTTAGATATTAGACAGTTTGTTTGTATTAAAATGAAATCAATCTGAGAAAACTTCAAATCTAATCAATCAAATCACTGTTAGTAGAAAGTTTAAAACAACACCAGTGTTTTTATTCTTGTTGGTTTTTAAAATGTCTGACACAAATGAACCTAACAAGTTTGAATATTTAAGCGTCTTTTGTGTCATTTGTGTTTTTTTAAGCGTCCTTTTTGTTTTTTATGTCATTTTTGTCTTATTTTGGCATCCTTCTGCATGACTTTTGAATTGTTTTTGTTATTTAAGCATTGTTTTGTGTTGTTTTGTGTCTTTTTGTGTTATTTATGCATTGTTTTGTGTCATTTTGTGTTATGTAAGCATCCTTTTGTGTCATTTTACAATACAATATATGAACTTTATTAATCTCCCAAGGGCTGCACAGTGGAGTAGTGGTTAGCACTTTCGCCTTGCAGCATGAAGATCCCTGGTTCAAATCCCGGCCTGGGTCTGGGATCTTTCTGCATGGAGTTTGCATGTTCTCCTTGTGCATGTGTGGGTTTTCTCCGGGTACTCCGGCTTCCTCCCACAGTCCAAAAATATGCTGAGGTTAATTGGTTACTCTAAATTGTCCGTAGGTGTGAATGTGAGTGTGATTGTGTGTCTGTATATGTAGCCCTGTGACAGACTGGTGACCTGTCCAGGGTGTCCCTGCCTTCACCTGAGTCAGCTGGGATAGACTCCAGCACCCCCCACGACCCTAGTGAGCATAAAGTGATGTATAGAGAATGGATGGATGGGATGGAATCTCCCAAGGGAAATTCAATTTAGAATTAAACTAATTGCTAAAAAAGAAAGATTTCCTGAATCTTTCGGTCCTGCAGGGATAGGAGCCGTCCACTGATGTTTCGTTGTTCATTGAGGCAGATGTGAAGTGGATGATCCATGTTTGTCAGAATGGCCTCCATCTTGCTCAGTGCCCGTCTCTCCACCTCATCCTCCAATGAGTTCAATCCGATTCCAACCACAGAGCAGCTTTTTTAATCAGTTTGTTCAGACGCCTTGCATCCTTCTGTTTTATGCTTCCTCCCCAGCAGACTGCAGCATAAAACAGGACACTTGCTACCACAGACTGATATAACATCTGCAGCATCTTACTGCAGATGTCTAGTGATCAAAGTCTTCTGAGGCAATAAAGTCGGCTCTGGTCCTTTTTGTAGATGAAGTCTACGTTTGTAGACCAGTCCAACTTATTATCAAGGTGGACACCTAAATATTTATATGATGTCACCACCTCCATGTCCACAAGTGTTCACTGGATGAAGAGGAGGTTTGGATCTGCAGAAATCATGATCATTTCCTTTGTCTTTGAGGCGTTGAGTAGCAGGCAGTTTTTGTGACTCCAGTCACTGAAGGCACTTATCAGATCTCTGTATTCAGCTTCATGCCCATTTCTGATACATGCCACCATTGCAGTGTCATCAGAGTATTTCTGAATGTGGCAGGACTCAGTGCTGGATTTGAAGTCAGATGTATACAGAGTGAACAGGAATGGAGCCAGGACTGTTCCTTGTGGAGCCCCAGTACTACTCATTAATGTCCCAGAAACACAGTTCCCCAGCCTGACAAACTGTGGCCTTCCTGTCAGGTAATCTGTAATCCATGAAACACAGGAAGGATCCACTCCCATCTCTGTGAGCTTGTCTTTGAGGATGGTGGGTTGGTTGGAGTTGAATGCATTTGAAAAATCAAAGAACATGATTCTCACATAAACTCCAGGTTCCTCCAGATGAGACAGGGCACGGTGAAGCATGAAGAGGATGGCATCATCCACTCCAATGTGTTCTTTGTAAGCAAACTGCAGAGAATCGAGTTTGTCTTTGGCCTCAAGCCTCAGGAGACGTAAAACCAGCCGCTCCAGAGTTTTCATGATGTGTGAGGTCATTTGATTTCTGGAACCACTTTTTGTGTTATTTTGGAATCCTTCTGCGTCATTTTCATTGATCACTTTCTCTTTAAATTGTGTTTAGAGCTCCATGTTTGGTCAGAATGTGACTTTAATGCAGCGTTAACTCCTATTTTCCTAAAATCTGCACAACAGGATCTGCTATTAGCAACTGTTATTAGCATCTGTTATTAGCATCTGCTATTAGCATCTGCATATTAGCATCTGTTATTGGTATCTGTTATTAGTATCTGTTAGCATCTGTTATTAGCATCTGTTAGCATCTGTTATTAGAACAGTTGTTAACATCTGTTATTAGCATCTGTTCTTGTCATCCTGTTGTGTTGAAAAGTGATGCCATTATTTGAACTCCTCAGAGGGAGAAATCTGGAGTTTCTGTTTAAAATCTGAAGAAATCCAGAGATGTTTTCATCAAAGTGACTCAGCAGAGATGAAACCCAACGATCTCTGATTTTATCACCTGTCCAGGTAAGACGTCCTGCTCAGACTTGTCTAAACTCCACAACCTGCTGCACATTTAATGATGAGTTCTGTCGTCATCGTGGAAAACTCTGCTCTTACTCAACCTCCATCCAGCTGTGGAGATGTTTACACAACCAGAGAGACCTTTGGACTTATTCACTGCTTTTAATGATCTCATCAGGATCCAGCTGCTCACATGAAGCTGATGTAGGAGTCAGAGTCAACGAAACCAAAATCTAATTATAAATATTTAAAAGTAAATAAAATCATGATCACAATCAACAACACAAAACTGAAAACAATAAAATAAAATTAAAATAAATTCTAAAAATTTAAATTAACTAAATTACATGAAATAAAAACTAATAATATTAATTATATATAATATATATATATATATATATACATATATACATATATATATATATATATATATATATATATATATATATATATTAATAATAATAATAATAACAATAATAATAATAATAATTGTAAAGTAATTATTTAGAAAAAAAATCTGGATGTTGCTGTGAGTAAAAGTAAAATAAATAAAATTTTAAAAATCCAACAAAATAATAAAATAAAAAATTTAAAAGTTGAATTAACTACACTACATTAAATAATAATAATAAAGCTACATTAAATTAGTAAAGTTAAAAATAAATTAATAATTAGAAAGAAATTAATACAATAAATTAAATATAAAAATTAAGTAAAAACTTAAAAATAAAAAAATAAATTAACTAAATTATATTAAATTCAAATAATAACATAAAAATAAATTTGTAAAATAAATAAATATAAAAAATTTTAATGATGTTACTGTCAAAAAATAAACTAAATGAATTTTTTTTAAATGTAGTAAAAGTCAATAAAATGAAAAAACCTTAAAGTAAAATTATCTAATTACATTAAATAAAAATACATTGAAGTTACATAAAATTAGAAAAATTAAGAATGAATTAATAAGTAACCAGAAATATATAAAATTAGATAATGACGCCACTGTGTAAGTCAACGTAAAATGAACTAAACTCAAAGAATCTAATAACATAAACCAACATTTACAAAAATTCTATAAAGGTAAATTAACTGAATTACATTAAACAATAATAAAATCACATTAATAGACAAAAACAATTAATTAAAAATGAATAAATGATGTTGCAGTGTAAGTTAAAATAAGATAAGGTAAAATAAGTAAAATAATTAAAATATTTTTAAAAAAATCTAAAAAAAATAAAAAAATATTAGGTTCAATTAAATTACATTTTTAAAATATAACTAAATTGCATTAAATTTAAAAATTTATTGAATTGCATTAAATTAATAATATTAAAAATGCATTAATTATATAAAAATATAAAATAAAATGAAAGTAAATTTTTAAAAAAGTTGAAGTTATTTACATTTTTAAAAATGTAATTAAATTTTATTATATCAAAAACTGAATTAAATGATATAAAATTTGCCAAATTAAGTAAAATTAAACTAAAAGATATTGAAAGAATTTTAAAAATAAGTAACACATTTTAAAAATCTGAGAAACAATAAAATTTTACAAATTAAGTTAAATCATACTAAATTAAATAAAAGAATAAATTAAAAATAAATGAATCATTGAAATGAATTAAACATAAATTTAAAAATATTAAATTAAATTAGATTAATTGTGGAGTCATGATTTTGATTAAAAATGAGATGTTCTGGCTCCAAATGACTCATAAATTATAAATCTAACCAGGTGACTCTTTCTAGTTCATTGTCTGCAGATTAATTTCTTTAAAGCTTCATGTGTGGCGGCAAAGAAAAGAGACAAAGAATAAATGAAAAGATTATTTTTACTACAACAAATAAATTACAAGTCGACGCTCAAATTCAGAGAAAACACTGAATCCAGTTCTTTGGTTTGTGCAAATCTTTAAATCCTCCAGAGTTCCAGCAGATGAAGATGAACATCAGAAATATTCTGCTTTCAGTTCCAGCTTCAGTTCCAGTTCCACTTCCACAGAAAGGAACTGCTTCTCAGTAAATAAACTTTCCAGGATTTTGCAGCTGAATCTTCTTCTGGTTTTTCATCCTCTCCTCCTTAAACCGTCTCCTCTGGACGCCGTCAGCTGATCGGGATCGCCTCGTCGTTTACCGGAACTCTGTAAAGAAGCAGAAACAAAGTCTCGTTACCATGGAAACAGAAACTTTTAGTCGTTATAGAAAGGGTTCATTCACAGACCTCTAATACAACCAGTTATTTTACTAATTAATAAACTTTAAACCAGCGAAACTCACACATTGCAGCAGCCTGATAGAAATGCAGCAGGATTTAAAAAAGCAAACAACAAAAAATATAAAAATACACATTCATAGAAATGTTGGTTAATGTTCATCATCCCTGTAATCTTAAACAGTTAAAAATAAAGTACAATGAAATTAATAAATTTATTAAACTCCCAGAAATTAAAATATCAAATCTAAAAAAGAAAATAAAATGAAGAAAAGAAATGCAACTATGAATTAAAGTAAAATCAGAGTTAATTTAATTTTAAAACTATGTAAATTCTAATTAAAATGCAGTAAAATTAAATTAAATCAAATCACATTAAATTAAAATAAAAAACAAAACAAACAGCTGTGTTTTTTCGTCAGATGTTGTTATTTTACATCCAAACTCTGCATTTTCTTCAAACCAACTTTTTCTTCCGTGATAATTTGAAGTTCTGACAGAATTTCGAAGTCTTTGGAAACTTTTAACCGAGTCGGACACTCATTAAATCTGCAGCTCATAAAGGACTGGAGCCAAAAACAGGGAGTCATGATGCTTCCTACTAAAGAAAAAAAACTTGTTTTTAAATAATAATAAACTTTTTAAGCTTTAAAAGTTTCTTAAAAAATGCATCAACTAAAAACGTTGCCTCACTGTCACACTCTACGCCCACGACAGACAAGTATTTCTCTGTAATATTAGACATCCGTGACTCAACAAAGATGAAATAAAGCAGAAATCCTTCATGTTTTGGGTTTGAAGTCACTGATCCGCCTCTTCTGGCTTCACTAAGAGCAGCTATCAGATCCTGGAAGGCAGCAGCCGTCACATTTCATCAGAAAATCCAGTGAATCACACACCGATCCTTTGTGTTGACATTATTTGACTCTTTACGCTGGAATTTACACCTGAAGCTGCCTGTTCCAACTGGTGGGTTTCCTCCGTAAAATGTTGCTTCATAAACAAACGATTGAAGTCGTATCAGGACACAGATTCATTCTGGGAATCAGGTTTTAACTCTGAGGACGACCTACTTTCTGAACAAACCCACAAAATAATGAACAAAGCAAAACACAAAACTACAAAAATGAGACAAAAAAAATGAAACTAAACAAATAAGAGACAAAAAATTAGACAAAGAAGTTACAAAGCGCAAAAAAGAGACAAAAATAAGACAAAAAAACACAAGCGAGACAAAAACTAAACACAAAACGACAAAAACATGAGAAATGACATGAAACAAAACAAAAAAGACACAAAAGGTTTGACAACAAAGGCACAAAGCACCAAAAAATTAACAAATGACAAAAATGAAAAAAATGACAAAAGCATGTAATAAAACGACAAAAACAATACACAAAACAATGAATAAAGCAAAACAACATGACAAAACTGAGACAAATGACACAAAACAAAACAAGAGACAAGGAAGTTACACAGCAAAAAAAAAAGGACAAAAACACAAACAACACAAGCGAGACAAAAAAGGAAACACAAAACGACAAGAACGAGAAACAAAACGACAAAAACATGAGACAAATGACAAGTCAGACAAGTCAGACAAAAAATAACAAAAACAAGAAAAAATGACAAAAAATGAGACAAATGGCATGAAATAAAACAAAAAAGAGAAAAAAATGATTAAAAAGGTGCAAAGCAACAAATAATTGACAAATAAGAAACAAAACAACAAAAAGGACACACAAAATGACCAAAACGATACACAAAACAATGAATAAAGAAAAACACAAAATGACAAAAGTAAGACAAAAAAATACCCACGTGAGACAAAAAGGAAACACAAAACGACAAAAACATGAGACAACCAACAAAAGAAAGGCAAAAAAGGACAACTTACTTGAATAAGTAAGTTATTCAACGTAGGACTGAGCGATACTGCATGTGCCTGGTTTCATGACTGTTTGTCTGACACGCGTCAATGTGTTAAATCAGGTGACACCAAATCAGACTTTTTGATTATTAATAAGGGTGTGCCGCAAGGCTCCATTTTGGGCCCTGTACTGTTCTCTATTTATATAAATGATATTGTGTCCTCTTTAAGTGCCATGCCCATTTGTATGTGGAAAAAAACAACAAAAATGAGACACAAAACAACAAAAGAACAACAAACAATCGCGTATTTTACTTTGTGATCCAAACAACTTGTCATGGTCTGGAAATGATTTTAATTCATAGTTTTACTAATTTACAATCTGCAGTCTTCTCTGTAATTTTTACATTTTGAGGACCTGATTGGACCCTCTGGAGGACCACTTCTGGACCACGAGCCTCCTGTTGGACACCCCTGGTCTAGAGTTTTAGAAACTTTGTTTGGATTTTTACTCTCAAGATTTCAATTAAATTATTAAAATAAGGAAAAATTACTGTGGAGTCATTATAATTTTAACTAAAAACGAGACATTGTGGCTCCAGGTTTTAACTTTAAATCTGACCAGAAGACGACTTTTCCTTCTCATCCTGCTTTCTAAACACGATAAGTCGCTGAAGGAGGAGGAGGAGGCCGATCGCATGCAGATGAAATTTCATCCAGTCAGACATTAAACATGTTTGCTGAGGATATGATCTAATTTTTACGAGCACAGCGAGACCAAAAGTCATAAAAATTACATTTCCTCAGGTCAGAGGCTGCAAATGACGGCCATTACAGAGTCTGAGCGGCTCGGAGCGATTACTAATGACAAAGTTTAGAGAAATCTAAAAGGCCGCTGGTGGTTTTCTGTCGGTTCACGGAGACGATGCAGATTCATTTTCATTCCACATTATTACATAATGGCTCTGTAACTGAAACTAGACTTCCTTCAATGCTCAGAGCAGGAAAACCCGGATAGAAAACGGATGTCAAACATGCAGGCAGCGATCCGGAGTGTTAATATTTACTGAAGCAATCATGATGGCAGAGAAAAACTCTCCCACTGGCAATAAATTCAGCTGTTTTCCAATTAAAAGTATTCTTACAGTGAGTACAAACATCAGAACCTCGTCCAAAAGAGACAGAAATGACAAAAAATGAGGCAGAAAACAAGAAAAATAAAAGGAAAACGACAAAAATATATGAAACAACTACGAGATTGAGTAGAAAATTAGAAAAAAAACAAGAAAAACCTTGAAAATGACAAAAATGAGACAAAGCACAACAAAGGGGTTAAAAATATCAAAAAATGAGAGAAAAACAATTAAAAAAGAGACTGAAAATGAAAAAAGACAAGAAATACTAGAAGAGATTGAAAATGACAAAAAGACAAAAAACAACAAAAACATTGAACATGAAAAAAATGAGACAAAAAATTACAAAGATTGAAAATGGTAAAAAAAAAAAAAAAAAAAGATTGAAAATGGCAAAAATGAGAAAAAAACAATGAAAACAGATTGAAAAAGACCAGAAAAAAAGAGATAAAACCAAAAGTGAGATAAAAATTACAAAAAGATTGAAAATGCCCAAAAAAAATGATCAAAAATGATTTAATTATTCTTTGATTTTCATTCCTTTGTAAAGTGTCCTTGAGTTCCTCGAAATGCGCTTTACATAAAAATTATTATTATTATTATTATTATTATTTCATAACAACAAAAATATTAAAAATGACAAAATATGACACAAAAAACAACAAAGAGACTGAAAAAATAAGACAAAAACAGCAAAAAGACTGAAAATGCCAAAAAATTGACCAAAAACACAACAAAACGAGATTAAAAATGATAAAAAATGAGACAAAAACACAATAAAGAGATTGAAAATGACAAAAATTAGATAAAAACCACAAAACGAGATTAAAAATGACAAAAAATGAGATAAAAACCACAGAAAGAGATTAAAAATGACAAAAAATGTGATAAAACCACAGAAAGAGATTAAAAATGACAAAAAATTAGATAAAAAACACAAAAAGAGGTTGAAATAACATGTGAAGCTGAACTCCATCAGTATAAACAGCTACAGGAGCTGCTTTTTTGGCATAAACAACATATTTTTACTCTCATTCACTCACAGGATAAAATCTCATGGCGACAAAAGCAGAAACTTCCTGAACAGCAACAACACAAGAAGCAAACAGAAGCAAACTGTTCTATAACTCTGGAATCTCTCAGAAAACAGAAACAAAAGCCACAAAGTTTTTGTAGGCGGCAAAGAGGAATCGACTCCGAGTGGTGCTGGATGAGATGTGGTGAACAGAAACGCAATAAAGTGTGACTCATTACGGCTCATTAGGAAATAATTAGCATGTGATTAAATAAAGAGGGATGGAGGCAGAGTGAGAGCGTTCTACTGAACTCAACTCTAAATGATGACATTAAGCTGCTCTTTGCCTCCTCAGCTACATCCTTTCTGATTCTATACAAACTGTTTGATTTGTTTCTACCACTGTTAACTTATACTGCTACAGATTAACCGGCCACTTTATTAGGTACACCTGTCCGACTGCTCGTTAACACAAAGAGCTAATCAGCCAATCACACGGCAGCAACTACATTTATTCATGTAGACGTTGTCAAGACGACCTGCTGAGGCTGAAGAAAGCCTCAAGAGATGGAAAATGACAAAAAACTAAGATCAAAAACAACAAAGAGAGACTAAAAATGAAAAGAATGAGACAACAAGAGATTAAAAATGAAAAGAAAGAGACAACAAGAGATTAAAAATGACCAAAAGCGAAACAAAAAACAACAAGGGATTGAAAATGACAAAAAAAATAAGATCAAAAACAATAAAGAGAGATTAAAAATGAAAAGAATGAGACAACAAGAGATTGAAAATGAAAAGAAAGAGACAACAAGAGATTAAAAATGACCAAAAGCGAAACAAAAAACAACAAGGGATTGAAAATGACAAAAAAATAAGATCAAAAACAATAAAGAGAGATTAAAAATGAAAAGAATGAGACAACAAGAGATTAGAAATGACCAAAAACGAAACAAAAAACATCAAGAGATTGAAAATGACAAAAAACATTAAAAATAGACTGAGAATGACAAAAATGAGACAAGATTGAATATGACAAAAATGAGACAAAAGAGTAAAAAAAGATATTGAAAATAAAAATTAGACCAAAAACAACAAAAAGAGATTGAAAATGACAAAAAGTGAGACAAAATCAACAAAGGGACTGAAAATGACATCAAATGAGACAAAACAACAACAAGAAATTAAAAATGGTAAGAAAAAAATGACAAAAAGAGATTGAAGATAAGGAAAAAGGAGACAAAACAACAACAACAGACTGAAAATGACAAAAAAAGATTGAAAATGACAAAAAATGAGAAAAAGCAACAAAAAGACTAAAAAAGGAGAAAAATGAGACAAAAATAACAGACATTGAAAATGACAACAAATGAAATTTAAAAAATGACAAAAAAGACTGGAATGGCAAAAAATGAGACAAAAACAAAAAGAAGAGATTGAAAATGAAAAAAGTGAAACAAAATGAACAAAAGGACTGAAAATGACATCAAACGAGACAAAACAACAAAAAGAGATTTATGACAAAAAATAGACAACAAAACAATAAAAACAGATAGAAAGAGATTAAAATTTAGAGAAGAAACAACAAAAAGAGATTTACAATGAAAAAATTGTACAAAAAGACTGAAAATGAGAAAAATCTGACAATAAGCAACAAAAAAGTTGGAAAATGAAAAGAATAGGACAAAAAGGATTCAAAATGATGAAAAATTTGACCAAAAACAAGAAAAAGAACTGGATAATGTTCATTTTGTCACTTCTTATTATAGGATAATGTTACTTTTGGTAGATGACGTGGAAACATGTCAGCAAGGTAAAACTGTGCTTTCTGACTGAGTTACTGGTTTAAAAGTAACGTTATCCTACAACAAAAAGAGGTTGAAAATGAGACAAAAAACAAAAAAGAGGTTGAAAATGAGACAAAAAATGAGACAGAGGCAACACAAACAGAACGGCGGTCCAACCTTTGACCAGCATGGTGTCCCTGATAAATAAATAATTGAGTGTATTTTTAATAGAGACTTTTACATTCAACACTTATTTTTCTGTCCTAAATCTGCGCTGAGTGAAGTTTGTTTCCGGCTGAATTTGTTGTTAAACTGAACGACAGCATTAATAATAATCTCTGGAGCTCCACTTCCTGCTCCTGAACTAAACTCTTCTGACTGTTTATCTGCAGCAGAAGGACCGTCGGTGGGCTGAGGAGGAGGTTCTTCTGTGTTCCTCTGTAATCAGTCCATCTCTGGGTGTGTCCGCTGAGCTGCCACCGCTAATTCCATCGCTCCACCGCCGCCAGAGACGGAGCCAAACCACAGCTAGTCAGAAAACACCACGTCCTGCTGCAGCCACGAGGAGGAAGCAGGAGAAACGGAGCTGCAGTGACCACGCTACACCTGATTACTGACGGAAAACCTGAACACCAGTGAGCTTTAGAGTGGCCCAGTTATCCCAGTTATGCATGGAAGTTCAACAGGTTCAAGTCCAGTGCATAAAAACACAAAAAAATGACAAAAACGCACAACAAAACGATAAAAACGACACAAAACAATGATTAAAGCAAAACACGAAATGTCAAAAATAAGACAACACAAGCAAGACAAAAAAGAAACACAAAACGACAAAAACGAGAAACAAAATGACAAAAATCAGACAAAAAAACAACAAAAACAGACAAAATATTACAAACATGACACGCAAAACAACAAAAACAAGAAACAAACAACAAAAATTTAGACAAAAAAAACAACAAAACCAAGACAAAACATCACAAAAAATGAGAGAAACAACATGAAGCAAAACAAAAGAGACAAAATGGACAAAAATAAGACAGAAAACAACAAAAACATGAAACAAACAACAAAAATCAGACAAAAAAACAACAAAATCAAGACAAAAATTACAAAAATAAGACACAAAATGACAAAAAAATTAGACAAATGGCACGAAACAAAACAAATAAAGTGACAAAAAAATTGACAAAAAAATTAAAATAACAAAAAGGACACACAAGATGACAAAAACGATACAGAAAACAACGATTAAAGCAAAATACGAAATGACAAAAATCAGACAAAAAAACTTAAAACCCCAACAAAACAAGACAAAATATTACAGACATGAGACACAAAACGATAAAAACAAGAAACAAAATCAGAAAAATGAGACAAATGACATGAAACAAAGCAAAACAAAAGAGGCAAAAAAGTTACAAAGTTAATGTCATTAATGTCATTTTACACCTCCAAAGCAAGAAAACAAAGTAAACAATGAAGTAAAGTGCCTCCACAAGTCTTGTCAGAAGCCTTGCTGCTGCAACAATAAAGGTTCATGAGGATCGTATTTGTCTCAAACAAGAAAATCAGCTTCTCATAAAGGTAAAATGACAAAAACGAGACACAAAATGACGAAAGCAAGACAGAAAACGACAAAAACGCCATCATCAGTTTACCTTTTTTCTTCGTTTTCTTCATCTAATCAGCAATTTTATACCGAAGACGCTCATTTTGTAAAAGAAAACAAGGATACACAAAACAATAAATACATAAAGCAAAACACAAAATGACAAAAATAAGACAAACGACACGAAACAAAACAAATAAGAGACAAAAAAGTTGCACAGGGACAAAAAATGGACAAAAACAACACAAGCAACACAAAAAGAAATTCAAAAAGGACACAGAAAAACGACAAAAAATGAGACAATAAAACAGCAATAGTCAGATAAAAAAAAACATTTTTTAGAGCTACAAACTGTAAAAACAGAAAAATTATGTGGATTTTGAACTCTGACAGGAAGAGATGTGGAAGAGCTCTGATAGATTCTGACAGTCTAGTGATCGGCGGCTCACAGAGATCTGCTGTAAAAATAGCAAAATATCACAGAGAAAAAGCAAAATTCTACAAGATAAACCTCTGAGCTGAACCAGGATGATACGAATACATTCTCTGCTCAAGTCAGGAAACTAAAAAGTCGACAAACAAACCATCAAATACGGAGAGAAAACAAATCTGGAGGAAGGAAACCGTTAAAGAGTTTTGTTTCTCTGACAGCAGCTCTGCAGCTCTGAACATTTTAACAATCATATTAAACGTGGTGTTCGTACCGCCGGCAGCAGCAGAGAACCGACTGTTCAGTGTCTGTCCGACTGTCCTCCTCCATCACCTGGAAATCTCCCTGCCCTCTGAGGAACTTCTGCAGGTCGGTCAGCGGGAAGCCGTCCTTCTGGTATTTCTGGTGGAGGAAAAACAGAAAACAGCTCCTCAGTTAGAAACGATTCCACAACGGCTCATAAATCTAGAAGAAACAAATCCAGAATGAATAAATCCAGACTTATTCTACAAGAAGAACAACTGGAAAGGTCCCAGACTTTAAACGGCTGCTGTCCGACTCCTACAGTTCCTCACAATTTGCAAATCAAACATTTTCCTTCAGCAGCAATGAATGAATTCTGTTTAAAAGAAAAATAATAATAAAGTCCATTAAAGCTTCACAGACCCCAACATGGCACCTTTAAATTCTACGTTTAACCCCGAGGATCAATAAAGGTTTTTGACTTGGATGGATGGAGGATTGATTGATTGATTGATTGATTGATTGATTGATTGATTGATTGATTGATTGATTGATTGATTGATTGATTGATTGATTGATTGATTGATTGATTGATTGATTGACGTACCTTGATGGTCTCGTAGGCGTCGGTGATGAGGGCGATGAAGAGCGACAGCACCATGTAGATGAAGAGGGAGATGAAGGAGTAGAGGTACGCTCTGCTGAAGAGCCACACCAGAGTGTTGGTGTCCTTCAGCTGGGCGAAGGTGGTGAACATGTCGTCTCCGTTCAGCAGCGAGAAGAGACACTCGGCCACGCGACTCAGACCTTCAAACTGGAGAGGAACGACAATAAAACCAGTCAGAGGATTAACACAATAAAATATTAAAACAATAAACTGCAGCATCGCCTCAGGTTTAGTTCAGGGAATCTTTAATTAATCTCTCCATACTAAGGGAATGTGATCAATTTGTATAGTAATAATAACAATAATAATAATAACAATAACAATAACAATAATAATATAGTTAAAAAGACAAAAAACTTGTTAAAAAATTGTTTCTGATCCCATACGGAGCTGAAAAGTCTCTGCAGTGAATCTGCAGTTAAACAGGAAAATGAGTCACTTTAGATGAATGAGTGTGAGACGAGGACAGTTAGAACAACAGAGTAGAGGACGATTAAACAACTTCAAAAGTTTCTGTATGAACCAAGACGCTGCTTCTTAAGGTGGACAGCTGGAGTTTAGAACAACAACACGGAGAGAAAGTAAACTTCAACCACTGCAGAGGACGATTAAACAAGTTTTAAAAGTAGATGCTGCTTCTTAAAGACAGACAGAAAGACAAACAGAGGGACAGATGGCTGAAAGGCAGAGGGCAGTAAAATCCCTGGAGTGAGATAGGATCAGGATGGAGGCCTGGAGAGGACTTCCTCTGTTTATTCCTTCAGTAAATACATCCAGGATCCCTACAGGAGAGTCCTGCAGCCTCTGACACATTACCTAACTCTACAGGAGAGTCTGACACATTACCGAAACCTACAGGAGAGTCTGACACATTACCTAATCCTACAGGAGAGTCTGACACATTACCTAATCCTACAGGAGAGTCTGACACATTACCTAACTCTACAGGAGAGTCTGACACATTACCTAATCCTACAGGAGAGTCTGACACATTACCTAATCCTACAGGAGAGTCTGACACATTACCTAACTCTACAGGAGAGTCTGACACATTACCTAATCCTACAGGAGAGTCTGACACATTACCTAACTCTACAGGAGAGTCTGACACATTACCTAATCCTACAGGAGAGTCTGACACATTACCTAATCCTACAGGAGAGTCTGACACATTACCGAAGCCTACAGGAGAGTCTGACACATTACCTAACTCTACAGGAGAGTCTGACACATTACCTAATCCTACAGGAGAGTCTGACACATTACCTAATCCTACAGGAGAGTCTGACACATTACCGAAGCCTACAGGAGAGTCTGACACATTACCGAAGCCTACAGGAGAGTCTGACGCATTACCAAAGCCTACAGGAGAGGAAATATCAGCCTGGAGGAACCGAAACTGGTTCCGCTTCCACAGAAATCTCACTTCTGCTGATTTCACATGAAAACGAAACGTCAAAATATCTTTTTCACCAAATGATGATGTCCAACATGAGGCCCGTGAGCCAAAAGTGGTCCTCCAGAGGGTCCAATCCGGCCCTCAGAGTGTAAAAATTCCAGAGAAGACATTACCTGCAGATTGTAAATTAGTAAAACTAGAAATTTAAAATAATTTCTAGACCATGACAAGTTGTTTTGATCATAAACTAAAATACTAGATTGTTCTTTTGTCATTTTGTGTCTCGTTTTTGTAACACAGTGGTCCCTCATTTACGTTCCAGACCCTTCTGCTGTAGACGAAGATCTGCCATACAGGGACCGTACTGTAAACCTTAAAGGGGAACTTCGTTTTTTTTTTTCAACCTGGGGTCTGTTTTCATATGTCATTTCATACATGTGAGTGATGGAGAAATGAATTTTCGACATAGCTCCAGTATTTAGAAAGCAAATCTCGTTCCGAAACTGTGCGATAGCTCTGCTTTCTAGATTTGCTTTCTAGCGTCCTGAGATTTGGATGCAGACCACAACAAAGAGCGATCGCCAGGTAATGTGGAGGTTTTCGTTCACTTCTCATCTCTAGTATGTTGTGGGACACTCACTGAGACTATCTGAGCCGGTCAGTGTGGGGAAAAAGCACGTTAGGGTGGACTTTGACGCGGGGGGGGGGGGGGGGGGGGGGCCAGCTGCCCCATACTTTTCGCTAGCTGAGCTGCTACCTGAGCTGCTAGCTGAGCTGCTAGCTTAGCCGCTAAGCTGCCTGCCTGGCTAAATACTGGAGCTATGTCGAAAATTCATTTCTCCATCACTCACATGTATGAAAAGACATATGAAAACAGACCCCAGGTTGGAAAAAACCCAAGTTCCCCTTTAAGTATACGTGCACTCTCCAGGACTGTCGGTCAGGCCGGTTACAGTTATTTTGCGTTTTTATGCTCATGTCTTTTGCTGTCTTCCATGCTGAACATCCCCAGCAGGACAGCACAGTTTTCTGCAGGTTTTATTCACCGCTCAACATAAACATAAACAAAGACAAAAAAAAAAAGCAAAATAAATCAAATGAACACAATCATACACAGATCCAATGCTAGAATATTTATTTTATTATAACTCTGCCAAGGAATGCTGTGGAGTTATGTGACGATCAGCGTATGCTTCTCTGTGAATCTGTCTGTCTGCCTGCCTGCCTGTCTGCAGTCAGTCCCATCATCCTGCCTGCCTGTCTGTCTGTCTACCTGTCTGTCTTTCTGCTTGCCTGTCTGTGTGTCTGTCTGTCTGTCTGTCTAAAACAAACAAACGGATTTGGATGAAACTTCCAGTAAAGGTCAGAAATGACAGAAGGACCAAGTGATCAGATTTTTGCAGTGATGCAGCTTATAGTCTGGATCCATGGATTTGTTAAAGATTTAACATTGTGCGACAGAACGGCTGGCACGGCGTCACTGTAACCATGACAACAAGTGAACGCTGCTTCAGTCATCGCATGATCCCACTACAAATCTGTCATTGCTGACTTATCGGAATTGACACAAGGAACAGTTGGTTGACTGATTAAATTGTGGGGTGTTTCTGAGTCGAGCTACATATTTAGGTCACATGATTCGGTATCCATACATAACATACACATGCAGAACAAACACATGGAGGAGCATTGCGCTCTCTGAATGTTTTTCTTGTTGGTATTTATTTTAAGGCTTTATAAATCCTCCCCACACATCACCGCAGAGCAGCACTATGCAGCGATCAGACTTCTGTGTGAAACAGAGGCCAGATACTGAATGCTGCTATACCATAATATCCATCCATTCTCTATGGTCATGGGGGGTGCTGGAGTCTATCTCAGCTGACTCAGGTGAAGGCAGGGGACACCCTGGACAGGTCACCAGTCTGTCACAGGGCTACATATACAGACACACAATCACACTCACATTCACACCTACGGACAATTTAGAGTAACCAATTAACCTCAGCATGTTTTTGGACTGTGGGAGGAAGCCGGAGTACCCGGAGAAAACCCACGCATGCACAGGGAGAACATGCAAACTCCATGCAGAAAGATCCCAGGCCCAGGCCGGGACTTGAACCGGGGATCTTTTTGCTGCATGGTGAAAGTGCTAACCACTACTCTACTGTGCAGCCCATAATATAATATAATATAATATAATATAATATAATATAATATAATATAATATAATATAATATAATATAATATAATATAATATAATATACCGTATGAGCTATACTCAGGGGATACAGAGGAGACTGATGCTACGGTCTCTGAGCCAATCACAGCCCAGCGCTGTAAGCTGGTCGCTATGACTGACATGATGACTGAACTGTTGTTCTGCAATGCACCATGGGAGTTTGGGGAGTCGGGGTTTAAATGTCATTATTGTGGTTTATGTTAGTGTTCCAGTGTTATCAGTGTTTGTGTTTTATTGTGTTTTGTGGTTTAGTCAGCCTAGTTAGTTTGGTTAGTGTTCTGTTGTCAGGACCGTGAGTGTGACGTGTGTTTGATGACTTCCTGCCACAAGTACGCTGTAGTCTGTCAAAATAAAAGTCCCAGGTAAATATAACATGCATAAAGAGCAGATAATTGTTGTGTACTATTACTCTTCAATGCAACTTGTCACAGTAATAACTGCAGAAAAAATATCTATACTGAGAAATAATTCTGCAATATAGTGAGACTGTGAGAAGTGAACCGTGATATAGTGAGGACCACTCTATTTTGTCTCGTTTTTGTGTCATGTTTCTGCCATTATGTTTCTCTTTTGTGTTTTACATCATTTATGTAATTTTTTGTCTCGTTTTGCAAATTTTTCATCACTTCGTAACTTTTTTGTGTAATTCTTGTTGTGTTTTGTGTTGTTTGTCTCATTTTTGTTGTTTTGTGTTTCCTTTTTGTGTTGCCTGTGTTTGTTTATTTTATTGTCGTTTTGTTACTCACTTTTTGTCAAATTTTGTTTCATTTTTGTTGTTCTATCTTATCTCATTTTTGTCATTTATCCATTTCTTTGCGTAACTTTTTTGTCTAATGTTTTGTCTCTTTTTTGTTTCGTGTTGTTTATCTAATTTTTAGTCATTTTGTTTTGCGTTTTTTTGTCATTTTGTGTCTGATTTTTCAAATATTTCTGTCTTGTTTGTGTTGTTTTTTGTCTGACTTTTATCATTTTGTGCCTCGTGTTTTTCAAATATTTTGTTGTTTTTGTTGTTTTTGTCAGATTTTTGTCATTTTGTGTATTTGTTTGTCATTTTGTTTACCGTTTTCATCATTTTGTGCCTCGTTTTTTGAATATTTTGCTTTGTTTGTGTTGTTTTTTTCGTCTGACTTTTGTCGTTTTGATCATAAAGTACATCCTCTATGGTTCAATTCCAGGTGATTAAATGTTGTGTTTTTTTGTCAACACTCTGTGATCTGGAAGATGTAATGTGGAAATGATAACCTGAGGCTGAATGCTGATGAAATTTCACTTAATCATCTTCAGAAATTCCAGGTTGTTCATGATGTTTAGTACAAACATTCACAGCATGTTGTTCTTTAAGGTTTCACTGATTATTTCTCCTTTTGGTATCATGTGCGCCACTTCCTGTTTTTATTTGAGTTTTAGCTTCCTGTAAACTTTCCTTTTCTAACGCTGTATTGGTTTTAATCTGTTTTATGAAGATTCTCCTTCTCCTTGTTCTGAGGGTTGCTCGGCAGCTGTCCTCTGTCTATCTCACATCTGTCTCTGGATGTTTAAACGCCTACTTCTGCTCCAACTTCCGTAAATAATTTATCTTAACAGCAGCTAAACACACTCATGCTCTCCCTGAAGGCACCTGCAGTTCAGAGATCCTCCAGTTAAGGTGAAAACATCGACGGGATGCAGTTAAAATTTCTGTTTTTTCAGGAAGATATTTAGCATCCCACTTTGTTTGTGACTTTCTTACTGCTTAAATTCGCTGGTTAGAAGGTTTACAGTCTGTTTGGTTGCAAAGATTTGACAGTTTTCTGGTTGTGGAAGACACTGAACCATTCCTTTCTCCTCTCCACTGTCAGATAAACTAAAATCTGGTTGTTTCACAGACAGACGGAGCTGTGAGTCCAGATATTCGAAGCAACTTTCAAAGATTCTGGTCACAGGACCCAGAGGATTCACTGTTAGACAAACACTGACACCTGGTGGCCACACGCTGCATCTACAAGTGTCTAAAAAACACTGAAAACCCAAAGACAGGACCGCTGCTTTAACTGTGATAGATGAATCAGCGTTACTTAACTGGTTTTGTCACGTTTCACTGCAGAAAACTGCGATTTTTCAGATTTTTCCTGTTTCAGCATTATAGGCTTCAAATTGAGAAAATAAGAAAAAGAAGAATAAGAAAAAGACAGAGAAAGGCTCTTTGAAGAACAGTTTTAGAAGAACAAGACAAAGAAGACAAAAAAGAAGATGAATGAGACAAAGAAGATGAAGAGGAAGGCGAAACAGAAAGCGAAGAAGACAAAGCAGAAAATGAGGATGAGGAAGAAGACAAAGAAGAAGAGGAAGACAAAAAATTAGGAAGATGAAGAAGAAGAGGAAGGAGAAAGCAGGCAAAAAGACCAAAAAAAGAAGACGAAGAAAATGAAGGCTACAAAGAAGAAGACAAAAAAGATAAAGAAGATGAAGAAGACAAAGCAAAAAATGAAGAAGACGTAGTAGAATACGAAGAAAACAAAAATGGAAGACAAAGAAGAAGAGGAAGGTCAAGGCAAAAAAGATGAAAAAGGAGACAAAGACGACTAAGCAGAAAATGAAATTGATGAAGAAGGCAAAGAAAAATGAAGACGTAGAAGAAGGTGAAGACGAAGGTGACAAAGAAAAATGTAAGTGACAAAGAAGATGATGAAGAAGAAGAAGTCCAAAACTGTTCCTCAAAGAGCCTTTCTCTGTCTTTTTCTTTTATTTCCTCAATTTGAAGCCTATATGCTGAAACAGCAGAAGAAAAAATCTGACAAGTTGCAGTTTTCTGCAGTGAAACGTGACAAACCAGTTAAGTAACTCCGATTCACTGATCACATTTAAAGCAACAGAACTTCATCCAACATGCTTCCAATCTGAGACACAAGAGCAAAACATATGAATAGTTCTTACTGGGTCTTTAAATGTTAAAGTCAAAAACAAGAAACTTAATTCTCTCTGAGCAGCAACAGTAGAAAGTCTTTAATCAAAAACATTGGAGGTCTACCAGATTTAATCTTCTGGAAATGATCAAATAATGTACAGAAAATCAGTTTGAGCTTTAATTTACACAGTTGTCATTCAGATTACTCTGTACACAGGAATCCTACATTTTCCAGTGATAACATTAATAATCTACTTTAAAGTAGGAGAACCTGAAGGAACCCTGTGGATGTTCTGGAGGAACCTAAAACAACTCAAAAGGGTTTCTGGAGGATTCATTTTTGTGAGTTGAAATGTGGATTTACACTTTGTTTTATTCAAGTTGTCTTTAAAACATATTTTTTTTGCATCAGTACCTGAGATATTAATTCAAGTTTCAAAAACTTTTTTTTTTTTGCATATTTGGAAAAACTGGGATTTTGTCCGACCTGGAATTAGGGTCCGAGCACCGAGGGTGCAGAGGACAGGCGGTGCGAGGGCACCGACTGTCCAATGCACCAGCAGTGTCAAGGGCTGCACAGTGACGTAGTGGTTAGCACTTTCGCCTTGTAGCAAGAAGATCCCCAGTTCAAATCCCGGGGTGGGCCTGGGATCTTTCTACATGGAGTTTACATGTTCTCTCTGTGCATGCGTGGGTTTTCTCCGGGTACTCCGACTTCCTCCCACAGTCCAAAAATATGCTGAGGTTAATTGGTTACTCTAAATTGTCCATAGGTGTGAATGTGAGTGTGATTGTGTGTCTGTATATGTAGCCCTGTGACAGACTGGTGACCTGTCCAGGGTGTCCCCTGCCTTCGCCCGAGTCAGCTGAGATAGACTCCAGCACCCCCCACGACCCTAGTGAGGATAAAGTGGTGTACAGAGAATGGATGGATGGAAATGACTTTCAACACTAATCAGAAGATCTCTATCTGCCTAAATGTAAAAATAAAAGTCTTTATTTTATCTAGAAACTTCTAAATCAAGAAGTTTCTTTGGGATTAATCAAGTTTGATCTTAAATATTGTTCCTGTTTTTAGAGTTTAAAAAAACTGTACTGCAATAATAATAATATCAGAAAGGAGAAGAAGATGAAGAGGAAGAAAAAGATGAAGACAAAAAAGAAGAAAAAGAAGGCAAAGAAGACAAAGACGAAAAGAAGAGGAAGAAGAAGACAACAAAGAATAACAAGAGGAAGACAAGGAAGAAAAAGAAGAGGAACGAGAACAAGAAGAGGAAGAAAAAGACTAAGACAAGAAGAAGAAGACAAAGACGAAGATGACGCAAAGAAGATGATGACGATACAAAGAAGAAGAAGAAAAAAGACAAAGAAGATGAAGACAATAAAGAAGATGAAAAAGAAGAGAAGAAGAAGATGACAAAGGAGAAAAGACAAAGAAGAAGGTGAAGAAGACAAAGAAAATAAAGAAGAAGAAGATGAGGAAGATGAAGAGGAAGAAAAAGAAGAAGAAAAACAACAACAACCAGATACAAAAAGAAAAAGAACAAGAAGAAACTGTTCTTTGAAGAATCTTTCTATGGAGTTCCTGGAGTAACCTCTGCTGTAGGGCTTCCTCCTAAAGGTTCTTCCTCTTTTCAAAGTGTCTACCAGCTGCCTCTGGTGAGTTTTTATGGGAGGACATTAACAAAACACTGTTTGGATCAATTTCAACACATGTAGACTTGGGAGTTCCCTTATTCGTCGTGATAGTTGCAGCTTCAGCAGCAGTTGTGCATGAATAAGCAGATGAGTCATTAAACTGAGACTCCATAGTTCCCTAAATGTCACCAAAACCAGAGTTACCTTCTCATGGTACGGTCCGAGGACAATCCATCCACAGAAGGTGTATCCAAGGTAGATCATTCCGGCACAGCAGCAGAACCGCAGAACTTTGGGGAACGCTGCCTTCATGGTCAGAATCAGGACCTGAACATGCAGAAACACACAGGTCTTAGTCGTTCTTTAAACAGGAGGGAATCAGGAGAGAATAAAGGTGATATCTGAAGGTAGAGAGGAAGTTCTGGGATCACTGTGGTACTGTTCTTTAAAATGACACTTCCTGTACCTCATTAAAGTTCTTGATCTACAGGATGTCCCTAAAGTCTGGACACAATCGGATTATCTATAATGTTTTACCTCTACAGATTAAATATGTCTTCGTGGAAAGAAGAAATAGTTGAACTGGTACTTCAGTGGACGTGAAGGATGGACAAAGACAGCAGATGGATTTAATCATACAAGGAGGATTCTACTTGGCTTTTCCAGGGTGGTGAAGGTGGTTAAAAAGTTTAAAGACACAGGCAGTGTCATGGACAAACCCCGTTCTGGACGACCAAATGGATCAGCTGAAGCTAAAGGATTGGTCATGACTAAAATACATGCTAGCCCCAAAAATATCACTTCCCTAACCCAAACCCACAACCCTAACCTTAACCCTGCTGACCCAAACCCCACTAATCCCATAAAGCCATATTTAATCTGTGGAAGTAAAACCATTATAGTTCATGAGATTTCCTAACAGGATCCTAACTGTAGAATATTATTAACTTTAGTTCATCAATTCTTCCAAGATTCTCTGAGAAGTCTGCAGCTGCAAATCTCAACAAACATCTTTCATAATAGTCTAAAAGCATGCTATCTTTAAAATACAACATCTTAAAAATGATCCAAGTATAAAATTGCGGTATTTAATTTATTCTACAGGTTGAATTTATAAAAAATCACCTAAAATAAATATTTTACTTTAACCAGATCCTGTAAAAAACTAAAAAATGTGCATTTCCTTTTGCAATTGTGAAGATAATAATGACTTAGCTGTGATCAACAGAAACATGAGGAATATTTAGAGACTTCTCAGATGAACTGCAGGCAGTGTTTACAGAGAAAACAGAGAGGAGACACGTATGGAAACTAATTAAACATCTAATCTAGTTTCAGACACAGAGGAGGGGAAACCGCTCAGACTTACGTTGTATTTCTGGAAGTATCCCAGATATCTGATGACTCCGACCCACACCAGTAAAGTCGACGTTCCCAGGAAGATGCTGCACACGTCGTAACTGGTTAAACTCTGCAGGAAACAGAAAAATAACAAATCAGCCTCTAATGAACATTTTATGTTTGGAACTAAATCTGGATGACAAATAAAGTTACATCATCATAAAGGTTAATAATAAGCTACAGACCTGTGGTGACCTGACTTTATCTGCAGGAGTTATTTAACTGCAGCTTAAATTATATTATTACTACGATAAAGAAGCATGCTATTAATAATTAACCAACTAACTGTAGCTGATGGTTTGACATTTTGCTTCCAGGATGATAACGACCTAATCAGGGTATTTAATTAGATTTTATCAGATTTCAAGGCAGCGTTTGTGATGCCGCTAAGCTTGTCTTTAACTCTCGTGTCGTCCTGCGGGTCAAACTGACCCGTTTTAAAGTTTGAAATGTGGGAAAAAATATATTTTCACAGTTAAACTTCTGATGTCCAAATTTTCAACATTTTGGGGAAATTTTTGAACATTTTTTGGTGGAAAAAAACAAATGTTAAAAATGTCTGTTTAAGAACATTAAAAATAAATCAACCAAAATCCAGCGATTTTGGTTGATTTTTTGTGAATTTTCTTAAAGAAAATATTACAAATTTTACTTTTATATATATGTAATCATTTTAGATATTTTTTAGGATTTTCTTGGAAAGATTTTTACTAATTTTTGAAAATATTTACAAGAATTTTCTTGCCAAATTCGGAGGATTTTTTGTTTTTATAAAACATTGCTTCCTTGTCTGAAAAAAATCCAAAAGTTCAGTAAAAAATTCCCCAAATTTCTGAATATTTGCAAAACCTTCAGGAAGAAAATTCCAATAATTCCTTAAATTTTCCCTGAAAAGTTTCTTTTTTTTAAAAAATCCCTCAAATTTGGCAAGAAGATTCTTGCAAATATTTTCAAAAATGAGTAAAAATCTTCCAAAAAGTCTTAAAAATATCTAAAGTGATTACATATATATCAGTAAAGCTTCTAATATTTTCTTTAAGAACATTCAGAAAAAAAATCAACCGAAAATGTTCAAAGATTCCCCAAAAATGTTGAAAATGTGGACTTCAGAAGGTTCACTGAGAAAATATATTTTTTCCCCACATTTTTAAACTTGAAAACTGGATAATTCTGACCCGCAGGACGATACGAGGGTTAAAGACAAGCTTAGCAAACAATTGTTTTATGGAAACAGTCTTTTAAAAGGATTAAAACCCTAAAGCTAAATGAACAATTAGTAGTTATGATCAGGACTGATGATGGTTAAAATTAGCAACTTAAAGAGGAAAATAATATTTATGGATAATAGTTTTATGTCTGTTATTTTTTTGGACACAAACACTTTTGTCTTTTTGGACTTCTGTGTACTTGATTTTAACAGAAAACTGATTTTCCACATTCCTGTTTGAAGCTATCTGCAGCATCTCTGTTTAAACTGTCAGCAGCCTGTTGCATGTTGGGTAATGTAGGCACCAGGACTCAACAGGAAACACCAAAAAGGACAGAGTCTTTGGTTTAACTGCATCAGTTTTAAGAGGTTTATTTTTTTTTAATTGTCCTTCAGCAGTCTGACAATGGAAAGAGCTAAATGCCAATTAATGGAGAACTTTTACTGAATTCAACTTTCTCGCCTGAATTACATATTATCCCTGAAAAGTGTATATACTAAATAAAATACCACAACTTCTCTAAGATCAGATTTCAGCGTTTTAAAAATCGATCAAGTGTTTCTACCTCTGTCAAACTGAGAGTAAACTGTGGCTGTGAAGGGAGCAGGCGGGTTAAAACAAACAGGATTTTACAGCGTTTCAGTCTAAAGTCCACAGAGGATGCAGAGGATAACATAAGAGTACAGAGGCAAACAGCAGGCTGTAAAGGCTGTCGTCCTGTATTACTACGATGCTGTGGCTTTAATTAACCTCTACATAAAGTTTTATTACATGAAATATCATCAGAGTTTCCATCTGACATCCGCAGAATCAGCAGATTCTTTATCTACAGTGACTTTAGCAAAGTTTTACCTTCACACCACAGACACTTTAAAGTACACAGAGGCTGCTCCAAATCTCATGCTTTTGAATTCATTTTTCCATTATTTCTGAGCTTCAGAACTTCAATAAACACATGAAAAACACATTGAGTTCTGTTAAAAACTGCAGTCAGATCAGTTTCACATCCATCCAGGTTTCACAATATGAAGAATAAATCTGGATTTTGTTGTGATTCTGATGACTCACCTCACAAATTGGACAATTTGGGCAAAAGTTTACCCAAAAAAGCACTTTCTAAAGTTTTTTTCCAGCCACATAGCATCACTCCCCAATCCGTGCTTCACTGTCAGGACTAAACATTCACTGTGGCAGTGCTGGTCAGCAGAGACACAAAACAGCCACAAATAGACACAAAACGACCACAAAGAGACATAAAATGACCACAAATAGACATAAAATGACCACAAAGAGACATAAAATGACCACAAATAGACATAAAATGACCACAGATAGACACAAAACAACCACAAACAGACACAAAACAACCAAAAATATACACAAAACAACCAAAAATAGACATACAATGACCACAAATAGACATAAAACAACCACAGATAGACACAAAACAACCAAAAATAGACACAAAACAACCAAAAATAGACATAAAATGACCACAAATAGACACAAAATGACCATAAATAGACATAAAATGACCACAAATAGACAAAACGACCACAAATAGACATAAAATGACCACAAATATACACAAAACCACCCATTAAAGTTGACTGAAAACGGACAAATTAAAGTTTTCTCTGCAACCAAATCAATTATACATCCATTCCAGGTGTCAAATCTGTTTTTTGGTCAGCACAGTTTTGTCCACTTGCAGCACTAATATTATGGGATATATAATAATTTGAACAGCAAAAATTGAACCAGTTTAAAGTCCATGACACAGAGTCCGAGAAACAATCATTGGTTCCCTGGATGCGTTTCTGTTTTCTGATAATTCACCAGAAAAAACTTTAAAAAGTGCATTCTGGGTAAACTTTCATCAGCATGTTTGGTCAGAACAAGTTGTAGACGATAAACAATGGTGTTATTGTGTAATCTTGGTATCCGACATTTGTCTTATCAGCAAGACAGTAAATCGACAGGACTTATCGCGGTTTGAAAGAATCTCAAGTTTGAGCATATTTTAAAATGTGGGTGATTTGAGAGGGTTAGGTTGGAACTTTTTCAGGTTTGGTTGCATTTAGTTGGATTGAGCCTATTAGTAGATTTTACAGATTGTTGTATATCTCTGAAACACATTATTTGACGTATGCTTGGTGTAATTTCAGTCAGTTTTTTTCTTCCATTAAAGACAGAAGCAGAGGATGAGTTCTACCTTTGCCTGTATCTCCATCTTCAGTATGGATCCGACTATGGCCATGAGGTCGCTGATGATGACCATCACGTACCAGCCGTTCAGGAACTCATCCTGGTCCTCCTCACACACTTTACGGTTGAAGTTCTCCTGGAAGAACCGGGCAAATCTCTGGAAAACACAACGCGAAAAAGGTTGAAAACAGAAGTGGGGCTAAACTACAAAGATTGTCTGCAAACCCAAAGAAAACACTTCTATATCTGAGAGTCAAACTAGCCATTTAGATGTTGTAGTAATAAGAGCATGAACAACAAGAAAAGAGGGATATTTTTAGAGTGGAAATAAAAGATTCTAAAACCCCTGAATGATGGTGTTTAGCGTGAGGCGTCTGACCTGGAGTAACCTGACGGCCAGGACGATGGAGCGCGTGCACAACACGGCCGACGTTATGCAAACCAGGATGACGAAGCCGTCGAACACCAGCAGATAGTGAGTGTTCTTCTGAGCTGTAAAAGAAAGAGTGTGTGTTGGAGCGTTTATCTGTTACACAACTCCCTCACACTCATCGCTGATACCACAAGTCTGACTGATAACACAACAGCAGCAGCCAACAGGAAAGAAACGACCGACTATCAGCTTTGTTCTGCTCAGTCAGTCTGAACTGTTTTCATCTTTTCAGACACAAAAGAAACCAAACCTGAAAAAACCTCAGCTGTAACTTTTTCTAAATAACCATCTATCACACATGCTGATATGAGCCTTGAAAGTTTACCCAGAATGCACTTTTTACAGTTTTCTCCAGCCACATAGCATCATACCGCCACCAAACAGAAACAAAATGACCACAAAGTGGCACAAAACCATCCTTAACCCTCGAGTCGTCCTGAGGGTCAAATTTTTAAATTTGAAAACGTGAGGAAAAAAAAATCCTTTTTGAACATTTTTTGGTGGAAAAAAAGAAATGTCAAAAATGTTGCTTGAAAACATTCACATAAAAATCAACCAAAATCCAACGAAATTTCATTGGATTTTGGTTGATTTTAATGTGAATGTTCTGAAAGAAAATATTACAAGTTTTACTGATATATATGTAATCACTTTAGATATTTTAAGGATTTTTTTTGGAAGATTTTTTTTCATTTTTTGTCAATATTTGCAAGAATTTTCTTGCCAAATTTGGGGGATTATTTTATAAATAAAAACTTGTGAGGGAAACATTTCTTATTGAAGGTTTGGCAAATTTTCAGAAACTTGAATTGAATTTTTGGATTTTTTTCAGACAAGGAAACAATATTTTTTTTGTGCCTGTAAATGCGGACAACAGGTGGGTTAAAGTTTACCCCAAATGCACTTTTTAAAGTTTTCTCTGGTGAATTATCACAGAAACACATCCAGGATACCAGTGATCATTTCTATGACTCTGTGTCGTAGACATTAAACTGCTTCAGCTTTACTGTTCTAACTATTATATATCCCATAACATTTGTGCTGCAAATAGACAAAATCATCCAGAACAAAAAAAAACAGGTTTAGTCTTTAGATTGTGACACCTGGAGTGGACGTAAAATTAATTTGGTTGCAGAGAAAACTTTAAAAAGTACATTTTTGGTCAACTTTAAGGGTGGTTTTATGTGTCTTTGCAGTGGTTTTGTCTGTTTTTGTCGTCATTTTATTTTTTGTGGGCATTTTGGGTTTCTTTGTGTTTTTTCGTGTCTATTTGTTACTGTTTAGTGTCTCGTCAGACCAGGACTACCACAGCGAATGCATAATCCTGACAGTGAAGCACGGAGGTGGAACGTGATGAAATGTGGCTGGAAAAAAACTTTAAAAAGTGCATTCTGGGTAAACCTTTACTCAAAACGCCCTATTTTTCTGGTGAAATATCAGAATCACAACAAAATCCTGATTTATTCTTCAGACTGGAACGCCTGGATGGATGTGAAACTGATCTGGTTGTAGTTTTTAACAGAACTCAAACATGTTTTTCAGCCCTGAAAATGTCCTGTATCTATCTGCTGTACTGATGAGGCTCAGAAATGATGATTTGGACAACATTTTAACCCCCATCTATGGAATTAAAGGGCCTGTAACTGTAAAAACATTCATAGTATGAAGGTAAATCTATACATGTTTTCATTAAATTTACTAAATGATCATAGATTTTTTTTTTAAATCAGTTGATTCTGAGGAGGCCAGGTGGCAGAATGATTCCAAATATGTATTTTCAACCTTTTCCTAACAGCTCTAAATGTCCTGTTTCTCCTCTTTATTACATTTATATGTTTTTAGGTCTCCTTCTGATCTTACCCGTCCCAGAGATCTTCCAGTCTCGGCAGGCGCTGCTCGTAGCGTCTGTATCCAGGAATATTTTCACCTTTCCGCTGTGACACTGGTTGTTAAATGTTATCTGTGGACAAAATAGAAATAAATCCCCTGAATTTCACCCCATCAGTGTGTTTTAAGCTTTAACGTGCAGCTTACAAACTCAGTAAAAGCGTACGGTCACATAGAAGGAGTAGCAGTCCGGTAGCTCCCGCGATCGGACCGTCTGCAGGTTGATTCCCTTCAGCTGGAACGTTAACTTGACGTTGATGAGTCTGAAAAACAGCAGGAAAGTGGGTCTTACAAGCAGGATTTTAAAATGTGAAGCTGCGTTTTATGGATGGAGCTGCTCACCTGTAAAAGTCCAGCTGAAAAAAAGAAGAGTTCTGGGTTCTCCAGTGGTTTGCAGTCACTGGATCGTGTGACATGCAAACTGTGAGGAGGGAGATAAACAGAAACAGGAAATTAGATTTTAGCTCAGCCAGTGTCTACACAGGCTCTATGCTGGCTAAAGTTGCTCTGTATTAAAGTTGCTCAAAAATGAGTTAAAGTTGCTTTATATTAGTTTGTAAGTTTTTCTTAAAACACTGATAATTCATTAATCCAGAGTCTCATTTTATTATTAGAGCTACACCAATAAGAAATAAAAATATCTAAAAACACAAAAACAATCAACAAATTCCAACTAACTGATTTAAAATATCAGTCTGATTGTCTGTTGATAATAGCAATGGTTGTAAAACCTCCTAAATGTCAAATAAATCTCTATTTCCAGACATATTTAGGGTTCAACGTGAACTTTTTTGGATGTTTTGCACAAAACTGCATTCGCACATTTTGATCACAGGTCATCAAATTCGCTGTGTCTCACCCGTCTCCAACTGGGCGTCGATGTCGTACGTCTCCTCTGAAGGATCCACTCTGCCACTCCGGTAATATTCCTTACAGACCACCAGAGGCAGCAGATTCCCGTCTCCATCTTCAGCGTAACTGATGGGACCCACAGAGAGCCGGCCGAGCTGGCTGTACTGTTAACCCAGAGAGATCCAGTAAAACACAGCGACAGTACGGCACGTTTTACGTTTATTATGTGAAATACGTGGTGAAAACATTCAGTTTCCCTTCAGAAGATGATCTGATATCAAAGATTAGAGACTTGTTAAAGTGATTCGGTGACGTTTCGCCTGAACAGCTGTGAGCATGAAAAAGGAACCAACGCTCAATGAAACTGATCTTGTTAGATAAAGTTAGCATGAATAGAAAACTAAGACACAACACTGCAAAACTTACTATAAATCACAGACACAAAGCTACAAAACTCACTTCAAAACAGACACAAAGCTACAAAACTCATGACAAAACAGACTAAACACAGTAAAATTCACAACAATACACAGACGTAACAGCAAAATGCAATACAAAGCAAACACAACACCACAAAATTCACAGCAAAACACAGACAATGCTTTTAAAAAATCACTACAAAATGGATAAAATGCTACAAAATTCACTGAAAAATAGACACAAATTCACAAAATTCACTACAAAACAGTCCCAAAGCTAAAAAACTGATGACAAGCACAGGCAATGCTCCAAATGTTACTACAAAACAGACACAGGGTTAAAAGAAAATAGCTACAAAACTGGCAAAAAGCTACAAAATTGACCAAAAAGGAGCCACAAAGCTGCAAAATTCCCGACAAAACAGACAACACTACAATTTTTACTTTAAAACATACACAAAGCTACAATATTTACTGCAAAACAAAGTCTACAAAATTAACTACAAAACAGGCAAAAAGCTACAAAATTCACTAAAAGCAGCCACAAGGTTACAGAGTTGACAGGCCAATCTCCATCTTGTCTTGCCTGGCCAAAAGTCATGGAGAGGCTAGTTCACAAACAGCTAACTCGACCCAAATCCTCTCAGATTTGCAGTCAGGTTTCAGAACTGTCCATAGGTGCATCATTGCTATCCTGTGGCCAAAAAGCCGGTCTTCATAGCCACATTTTATAGACCTGGCCAAGGACTTTGATTCAGTAGACCACACGATTCTTCTGCAAAGGCTCTCCAGCATCAGCCTGTCCTCAAGCTCTATTAACTGGTTTGCCATTTACCTTAATAATCGTATACAGCGAGTAACGTCAGAGAAATTTCTGTCAGGACTTTTGATCATTGCTAAAGGTGCCTCAGGGCTCCATCTTGGGCCCAATTTTGTTTTCCATCTACATAAATGATGTGGCCAAAGCTACTGGTGCCTCACCTCTATGCTGATGACACCATTATTTACTCCACTGGCCCATCACTTCACTCTGCTGCATCTACTCTTCAATCCAGCCTTACTTCAATCCAGGAGTCTTTTCATGACCTTCGCTTATGCCTCAATTCCAAGAAAGTAAAATGTTTGCTATTCAACCAGACAAACAGGGTCTCCAGCCCCCAAAGATCACCTGTGCAGATGGCTCAGATCTGGGGTTTGTCTACTCCTACAAGTACCTTGATCTCTGGATGTACTCCTCACTTTCTTTGACTGTTCACGTCAATATTCTACAGGCTGAAGTCAAACCTAGACTGGGGTTCCTTTTCCGTAAAAAGGTCTCCTAAGAATTCTTAAAAGAATTATTAAAGTATCTATCTATCTATCTATCTATCTATCTATCTATCTATCTATCTATCTATCTATCTATCTATCTATCTATCATCTGTCCATCATCCGTCCATGTTCCGTCCATCTATCTCCTTTACATACTCTGTGAAAACGACCATCTTCCCCATGTTTGACTACGATGATGTCATCTATAAAATGGCCCTAAGTGTTTCCTTAACAGGCTTGATGTCCTCCATCACTCATCCATCCGTCCAACCAGGCGACTCCAGCACTGACTTCTAACCATGTACCAGAACTTATCAGGGCAGACACCTCAGTACCTCTCCAACCTTCTACACCCCTCCCATAACTACCAGCTGAGGTCAAAAATGATCCTTTAATGCACCCAAACAGACTTAAAAGCTGCATAAGTGAGAACATCTTCAGGAAGTTATCACAAAGTGGTTTCTTTTGTTTTTGTTGCACTCAGAAGGGGGAAAAAAACGTTTAGAAGGCAGAATGTCCAAGATGCTGCTGCAGAAATCCCTATAGTAATAACATCAGTAGTGATCAGCTGTGGACTCGCCTGGTCCAGGACGTAGAAGAGGCTGTCGTAGACGTCGCTCTGGGTGTAGACGGCCACGCTGTATTCGTCCTCATCCACGCCGCTGTAGTCCTTCAGGAAGAGATGTTTGAGCGCCATCGTGTTCTCCTCCTTGTAGGAAACCACCAGCTGGTTGTTGAGGCCGAACAGGACAAGCTGTCGGGAAACGAGAACCGACCGGACATGTTTGATAATCCAGAGTGGACGTAAAATACACGGAAAATATAAAGCCACAAAAACATTTTAATTTAGGTCCGAACACCAAGTTTTAAAGGCCTAAAAGTACTTGAAAACACGTGAACATTTCATATTTTATGGAACTTGGAGCCAAAATTATGCCATAGCGCCACATGGAAAATTTCAAACAGATTCCACTATTAGTTTGTGTCACTTACAGCTATTAAATTTGGTAGGCGTATGTAAATTGTCACAAAGCACAAAAATGTAATTGACACCCATACCTAAAACACAACAGGAAGTCGGCCATTTTGAATTATGTGACATATTTTGGACGATTTCTTTACCAATTTTTGCACATTTTCAAAAGCTATAAGCTTAAACAAGGTAACCCAGACAGAGTTGTACTCCAGGCCTGGGTGATCAAAAGTTATCAAAATGTTCCAAAAAAGTGTGACGGAGTGGAAATGGCGGCTGTTGGAATTTCAGCATTGCGCCATGAAACAGGAAGTTCTGTGTAACTGGCCAATACATGCTACAATCTGCCTCAAACTTTACATGTGTGATCAGAGTCTGATGAATTCTATAGACCAAAATATGATCACAGAGAGAGCGCCACCTGGTGGATGGGTCACCATGAAACAGAAAGTGCTCTCTAACTAGCCTGTACGTGTTAATATTTATGTGCAGCACCACAGTCAGTGTGTAATATTTTGATTAATTGTGTAATATTTCATTTTCAGGTACAACACTGTCGATTTAATGTGCAATATTTTTATTTTCATCTCATTTTTCAGGTGCAATATTTCACTTTCATGTGTAATATTACTTTTTACCTCAGTTTTTTTTTTGCCAGTATTACTTTTTAGTTTACATTCCAGCTTTATTTTAGCTCAGTTACGGTAATTCAGTCCTGTAACGTACTTAAATCTTACTGCTTTTCTACTTCTGCATTTCTTTTATTATGTTATTAGTTACATAACTTTACTGAGCAACATCTGGGACCAGAACTTCCTTCAGGATTGATAAGGTTTTATCTTATCTTATGTTCATTTTTATGTGAAGTGCTGCTGATACACTTGAAGTTTCCCCTCAGAGGATCTTCTTATTTAACTGTCTGACAGAACGATGATGTAGAACCCTCTAACTTGAATTAGTCAGAATGTTTTTGCACATCTTAGATCCATCCAGAGCTCAATCCCGGTTCCAGTGACCTCCTCTGGGTGGATCTTCTAATCTGCAGCTAAACCCAGAGCTCATACCTGAATGGTGATCATGACGATCTTCAGGATCTGGACTCCCATCTTCCAGGGGATGGTCCGCCGGGCCCGGTACTTCTCACACGGACTCATGAAGTAATACCGGAGGTCATCTCTGAGGTTCTGCTCCTTGATGACATCCTGAGTCAGACCAGAGCTGCAGGAAAACAAACAGAATACGACTGAAAAATGGAAGCCTCAAAGTTTCAGAAAATAAAAAATCTTCATGTTCCAGCTGTTAGTTCTCTGAATTAATCCTTAAAGCAGCAGAACAGGATTAAAAATAGGTTTAAAGTCAGAAAAAGAACCTGGAAGCAGCAGAGAATCTCTAATTTGGAACCAAATCTACAGAAAAACCATGAAAATATCAGTTTCCACTGATGCTCTGAGTCCTTCCAGTCCTGAGGTTATGATCAGGAAAACTCATCAGGAACCAAACTGATGCCTGAAATCATTCAAATAATGACTAAACTTCTTCATGTTTTCATGGTTTTCTGTAAATTTGGTTCCAAAAAACTTTCTGCTGCTTTAATGTTCTAATTCTGACCTTAAATTCATTTCTTTTTCCTGTTCGGCTGCTTTAAGGATTCATTCAGTGAACTAACGGCTGAAAATGAGTCTGAAACAAGAAGAATATTTTACATTTTCTGCAAAATTTCCAACACACAGTGTTAAATTACTCCGTTAAGGTTCAGTTAAACTCCACTGTTCTGTCCTGGATGCAGAGGTTCCTAATGTCAAGGAGGTTTTTATGGATCTTTTTCCTTAAATTCTTTATTCTTTATTATTTACTATTATTATTTATTATTCTTTATCTGAGTTCACAGAAGAGTTTCTATTTTTTATTCTATTCTTTAATTTTTTAGTGAATATTTGAATTTCAGGCGTCAAGTTGATTCCTGGGCTGCTCAGCGGACTAGTGGTTAGCACTGTCGCCTTGCAGCAAGAAGATCCCCGGTTCAAATCCCAGCCTGGGCCTGGGATCTTTCTGCATGGAGTTTGCATGTTCTCTCTGTGCATGCGTGGGTTTTCTCCGGGTATTCCAGCTTCCTCCCACAGTCCAAAAACATGCTGAGGTTAATTGGTTACTCTAAATTGCCCGTAGGTGTGAATGTGAGTGTGATTGTGTGTCTGTATATGTAGCCCTGTGACAGACTGGTGACCTGTCCAGGGTGTCCCCTGCCTTCACCCGAGTCAGCTGGGATAGGCTCCAGCACCCCCCATGACCCTCGTGAGGATAAAGCGGTGTATAGAGGATGATGGATGGATGTTGATTCCTGGGGTTCTTCAGCCTCTGTTAAAGAACATCCAGGACAGAACGGTGAAGTTCAACAAAACCTAAATTAATTATTTTAATGTTTTATTCTAATGTTCTAAAAATTGTATTCTAATTTTGTAATACTTAATTTTCTAATATTTTATCATAATATTTAAATATTTTATGCTAATATTTTATTTTAATATATTTTTATACTATTGTAATATTTTATTCAAATATTTTATTCTAATATTTTATTGGAATATTCTAGCACCTTATCTTGATATTCTGCGATTTTATTTTAATGTTTTTACTCTGATATTCTAATATTTCATTCTAATATTTTAGTATTTTATCTTAATATTTTAGTATTTTATCTTAATATCTGACTATTTTATCCTAATATCTGACTATTTTATCCTAATATTTGACTATTTTATCCTAATATTTTAATGTTTTATTGTAATATTCGACCATTTGCTGCAGCTTTTGGGCTAAAAGCAGAAGTGAAATAATTATTTGTGCTGTTTTTCAGGAACTGGATGTTCTGAACTCTGCTGCTGGTTCAAGTCCAAGGTTCGTTCAGTTTTAGTCCAACAGCTTCAATATCTGAAGTTTCACTTTCAGCTCCTCAAACACACCAACGATCAGAAAACGATCAATAATCTGATCAGGAAGTGATCAATAATCTGATCAGAAACGTCAGCTGTTAGAGTTTAATCATTCAGCTGCTCAGCTCCAGATGTTCTGTTTTTTAAAATTTATTTAAACCCCAGAAGCGCTGTTTGAGCTCCGCTTATTAAAATCAATAAATCAATAATCACCTGGTCGAGTTGTTCCTCTCCAGATACCGAACCAATAACTCCATGATCGATCACCTCCAGCTGATCAGAGCTCGTTCCAGGACCGACAGAGAAGCTCAAGTTCTGCGGCGTGAACGCGCAGCTTCCAGCCGGCCAATCAGGAAACGAGCTGCAGGGGGCGCGCAGGTGTTCAACCCACGGGGGGAGGACCGGAGGAGGACGGAGAGAGACCCGGAAAAACCAAGGAAAACTATTAAATATTATATTACTGCAGCTCAGACAGGAAAAGTCTGACAGAAAGCTAACATTATTTACTGACATTATTATTATTATTATGATTATGATAATTATTATTATTATTATAATTATTATTATTATTATTAGTAGTAGTAGCAGTAGTCGTTGTTGCCTTTACATGTTTGTTTTTTAAATATTACCAAAAATTAGTACTTTAAATGTTTATTTTATTTCATATTATTGCCCAAATAATTATTCTCATTTCCATCCACTTTGTTGTTCAATTTTAATATTTGAAAATTGTATTATGTATATATATATATATATATATATATATATATATATATATATATATATATATATACACACACATTTTAATTACAGATTATTGAGTTTATTTTAAACTATATTGAGAAAGAATAATGTATTTATAACTTTCTTATTGCCTGAATTCTTACTCTGACTTCTATTCACCTTGTTGTTCATTTTTATTATTTTATCCATTTTTTAAAATGTCTTATAACTAAAATATTTCTTCTAATTATTTCTGTTAATAATATAATTATTAGCTTTAAAATGCCTCGTTTCATTTATATTCAATAATAATAATATGAATAATAATAACAATAAATAATAAAACTAATAAAATTAAAGAACAAATATTTAAAAGCTGAAAATAACATAAAAAATATATACAATAATAATAATAACCTTAAACCTGTTTCCAGGATTCAGTATCTCCAGAAATAAAACTAAAAAACAAAAGATTAAATCCTGTGAGGTGGAAATTACTTCAGGTCAAACGCGTTAATCTGCACGTTTGACGACTCAACCTGAAGTATTTCCACCTCATTTAATCACAAATTACGACTCCAGAACTTCATATCACAGACATTTATCTTCAGGATGATTTCTGTATTTTAAAAACAACAACAGAACAAATTCATGTGAACAAACACTAAAAAATAAGAGTTTTATTTAAACAGCAGCTTCAAATGCATGAGAAGAAAAATTACCAAAGAAATCAGACATGATTAATAGATCTGCACTGATAAAAAATAAACTGAAAACAAACGAGGACACGCAGAATTAATGTGCAACACTAACGCATGTTTTAGCTTTTCTCATTGTTTAACTTCAACCATCTCCTGAGGTAAACGTCTTCCTGGCCAGCAGCTAAACCAACCGACAGAATCACCGCTTCGTCTGTCAATCTGGAGCTACAGAATCTGTAAACCGTAAAAACACAGAAACACAAACCAGTGAGCCGGAAGCTTTCATTCTTAGAATTCAGTCAAAAACATTCTTCTTCTGTCTCACTACTCTTCAACACATTCATTTATATTTGGGCTATTTTTGCCTCGATTTTGTGTCTTTTTGTGGTGATTATATATTTCTTTGTGGTGATTTTAGGTTTCTTTGTGGTGATTTTGTATTTCTTTGTGGTGATTTTACGTTTTTTTGTGGTAATTTTATGTTTCTTTGTGGTAATTTTATGTTTCTTTGTGGTGATTTTATGTTTCTTTGTGGTGATTTTATGTTTTTTCGTGGTAATTTTAAGTTTCTTTGTGGAAATTTCAGTCATTTTGTTTTGATTTTATCATTTTAGGATGGAAAAATTAGAACCTATTTTGTACAATTTCTGAGTAATTTTGGAAAAATTACAACACATTTTGGACAGATTTTAAGTAGCTGTGAATGACTTTTGAGATACCTTGGACACATTTTGCTTTAAATGTAACCGTCAGGTCATTTTGGATCATTTCTGACTGATTCTGGAAAGATTTTGGATGATTTTTCAGGCGTTTTGAACTAATCATACCCTGTTTTGGACCAGATTTGAGAAATTTTAAACACATTTTTGCATTTTGGACAAATTCTGACCTATTTAGGACAGAGTTTGATCAAAACTTTTTCCTTTTTTTCAGTGATTTCCATTTTTTAGGGGAATTTTGCTGATGGTGGGTTGATTTTGTGTCTGCGGAAATTCTTGTGGCGATTTTCTCTCTTTTTGGTAATTTTGGACAGATTTTAATTCATTTTGAATGATTTTCTACACATTTTAGTCAAATTATGACCTATTTTGGACAAAACAAAACCTTTTTTTTCAGTGATCTCCAGTTTGTGAGGGTAAATTTGCTGATGTTGGGTTGATTTTGTGTCTTTTTGTGGAGATTCTGGGCAGATTTTAAGTAATTTTAAATGATTTTCCAGACATTTCGGACAAATTGCAACCTGTTTTAGACAAGATTTTGCTTTAAAGGTGACTCTCACGTCCTTTTGTACAATTTCTGAGTAATTTGGAGAAATTATGGCCAATTTCAGACAAACTACGACTAACTGGACAAATTTTCAGACGTTATGGATGACTTTTTAGACATTTGGGCAAATTATAACCTGTTTTGGACCAGTTTTGGAGAAATTTGGGCAATTGTTAAGTCATTTTGGACAAATTATGACCCATTTTGGACAAAGTTTGAGCAAAACACCATTTTTTTCAGTGATTTTTAGCTCTGGGGTAACGTTGCCTGTGTCAGGGTTAATGTCTCTTTTTGCTGAAATTTTGCACCATTTTGTGGTGATTTTTCTCTTTTTGTGGTGATTTTAGACTAACTTATTTTGGACAGATTTTAAGTAATTTTAAATGATTTTCTAGACATTCTGGATAAATTGCAACATGGTTTAGACAAGACTTTGCTTTAAAGGAAGCTGTCAAGTCACTGTGGACAATTTCTGAATAATTCTGGACAAATTTGGCGACACTTTGGATGTTTGTCAGACATTTTGGACCAATTTTGGAGAATTTTGGGCAATTCTTAAGTCATTTTAGATGGTTCTTGAAACATGTTGGACAAATTCTGACTTGGATTTTGGACAGATTTGAAGTAATTTTGAATTATTTTAAGTCATTTTGGACAAATTCTGAAACAATTGTGGATGATTTTAGCCAATTCTCAAGTCATTCTGGATGGTTATTGAGACCTTTTGGACAAATCATGACCTATTTTGCAGAAATTCTGAGTAATTTTGGAGAAATAAAATCTGTCCAAAATAAGTCGTTAAGGAGTTTTGAAACATTTTTGGGGACATTTTGGACAAGATTTTGCTTTAAAGGTAACTGTCGGGCCATTTTAGACAATTTCTGGGTAATTTTGAAGAAATTATGACTAATTTTGTATATATGTTGAGACATTTTGCACAAATTCTGAGTAATTTTGGAGAAATTATGACTTATTTTGGACAGATTTTAAGTAATTTTGAATGATTTGAGACATTTTGGACAAATTTTGGACACATTTTTGCTCTCGATGACACCATCAAGTCATTTTGGACAATTTACGAGAAATTTTGAGACATTTTGGATAAATTATGACTTATCTTAGACAGTTTGATCTAAACACCTTTTGTTTCAGTGATTTTCAGTTTTTGGGGTAATGTTGCTGATGTTGGGGTTGATGTCTATTTGTGGAAATTTTGCATCATTTTGTGGCGATTTTGGATAAACTGCAACTTATTTTGGACAAATTTTGGACACGATTTTGCTTTAAAGGAAGCTGTCAATTCATTTTCGACAATTTCTGAGTAATTTCAGAGAACTTACAACTTATTTTGGACAGATTTTAAAAACTTTTGAATGATTTTTGAGACATTTTGGACAAATTGAAAACTATTTGGGACCAGATTTTGCATTAAAGGTCATTTTTAAGTCATTTTGGACCATTTCTAATGTTGAACACATTTGGGATGATTTTTCAGACATTATCTGAACAGAATTTCTAAAATCTTTATCCTCTGTTATAAATGACAAAATACTGTTGTGATTCAAGATTTGAAGCCTGGATTGGGTTCGTTTTCTGGTTTCTTACTTTAGAAAAGTGTCACTTTTTAACCGACAGCTCAGTAAAAAAGGATGACGTGTTTCTACATCTGTGGTCTTCCTCAGAGCTTCATCTGACGCGTTGATGATGCTTTATCAGGTGGCCACGCCCCCTGCTGTCCAGGTGTTAGAAGATGCAGACCTCCTTGTCCTGGTTCCTGATCTCTGCGTCCTTAATCAGATGTTCTGATCCTCCCAGTCCATGATGTGATCATTTCTTTCCAGTGGTCGCTGATGCCGATTGAAGTTTTCTTGTTCCGTTTTTGTCTTTCTGTGATCTTGTGAGTCCTCCTTGCCGTTTCCTTTTCAGATTCTTTCTTGTGTTGTAGGATCTTCCTGTTTCTCTAATGGATGTTTTCATCTATGATGTTGGATTTATTGTCCGGTTCTGTTTTTATCTTTAGGGTGAACGAGTATCTGCTGGAGTTTAGTTTGTGGTTTTCCTGCTGTATTGATGTTCTTTCTTCATTATTTGTTCTGTGGGTTCTGTTATCGAATGTATGAAACGGTGACTATGTCTGTTTTTCTGTGTGTTTTAGCGTTTTCTCTTTATTTTTGGCTTATAGGGGATATTTTCAGTGTGAGGGCGTTCTTTATGTGGTTTTCCGCCTCCTGTTTGTCTCTAACAGAAAAAAGGCTTCCAATTATACTGCTGTTAATAAAATTAGCTGTAAAATGTTCAGTTTTACCTTTTTAACTGTGTGTGTACATATACATATATTACATTATATATCATTCATGTTTCTTGATTTTAATATCTATATATTCTCAAATTATTTTAGAAAAATAATGTATTTATAAATTATTATTAATTTTGCTAGTTTTTATTATTTCATTATCAGCTTTTAAATATTTGTTCTTAAACTTTTTGTTACATTAGTCATATTATTATTATTAATGTTACCTTTAAAATGTTTACTTTTAATTATTTCACTATATTGATTTTTATTTCAATATTTATATATTTTTAAATTATTTAAGAAAAAATCAAGTAAAAATAACCACATAAAGAACGCGTTCACACACTGCTAATATCCAACATGGGAGAAAAAAAACTAAAAGAAAACACAGAAAAACAGACATAATACATCAGATAACAGAACGAATAATGAAGAACATCAACACAGCAGGAAAACCACAAACAAAACTCCAGCAGATACAGAATTATCCTTCAAACATTCAGTCTCAGTTTTTAGTGGTTTCACATTTAACGTTCATGGATGCTAGCACTGGAATGAGACGTAGCTAACGGATTAGCTTCAGTCCAGCTCGGCTAGCTTACATCTAAACATTTAAACTCGGTCTGAATTAGCTCAGCTTGTCTTCCTCCGCTGCCTGAATGCAAATACTAAATCTGATGCTAGCGCTAGCTGGCATTAATAACAGATTGTTTAGCTTAATAAGCTAGCCTAACGCACAGCACAGCTAGCAGTTTAGCCTTTAGCTTATTATCTGGCTAGTTTACAAACCAAACTTCAAAAAGATAAAGTAGAGCCGGACAATGAATCCAATGTCATGCATGAAATTAAGCACAAATGATGCAAGAAAACAGGAAGATCATAAAACAGAAGAAAAAATATGAAAAGGAAACAACCAGACGATTCACAAGAACACAAAACCGAAGAAGAAAACTTAAATCAGCATCACGAACCACTGCAGAAGAAATGAAACTAAAGACTAAATGTCACCAAAAGGCCAAAATTACCACAAAGAAACACAAAATCACCACTAAAGGACAACATTTCCTCAAAAAGGGCAAAACAACCACAAAATAGGCAAAGTCACTCCAAGGACAAAAAGTCAAAGCAAAAAAGATGTAAAATCATCACAAAAAGGTGAAAATTACCACAAAACTGCTAAAGCACCACCACAAGAAGAGTTAGGTTTTATTTTACATCCACTGCAGGTGTCAAAGCTTAAAGACTAACTCTGTCTTTAGAAATGTTGAGTAATTTCTACCAAAAAAAGAAAAAAAAAATTGCCACAAAAATGAGCAAAATGACCCTAAACACTCAAGATAGACAAAAAAAAGCAAAATCACCACAAAAGGACACAATATTTCCTCAAAAAGTGCAATACAACTACACAATGATGCAAAATGTACACAAAAAGAGACTAAATTAACCCCAAAAACAGGCAAAATTATCCCAACCACTAAAAACTACAGCAAAAAAAGATGTAAAAACACCACCAAAAGGACCAAAATCGACACAAGAAGAGTTCAGCTTCATTTTACATCCACTGCAGGCGTCACAGTCTAAAACCGACTCTCTTTAAAAATGTGAGCAATTTTTAACCAGAAAAAGACACAAAATCACCACAAAAATGGACAAAATTACCCTGATAACCAACATCATGGACTGGATCAGAACATTGGAGGAGATTCAGGAACCAGGACCAGAAGTCTCCACCCTCCAGAGGGGGCGTGGCCTGTCTGACAGACCGGTCACATGATTAAAACGAAACGACATCACACATCAGGTGACCCTCGGAGAAAGCCCGAGGATGTAGTAGAAACTGTTGGTTAAAAAGTGACGCTGTTCTAAAGGTCTGAAGCTGTTTCCTCGTATTAATCCCGTCTTTTTCTCTGCCTTCCACCGTCCAGGAACGCCGTGATTCAACCGTAAGCGGAGCCGTTTCTGACATTTGCTTCCTCCCTGATGCCGGCTGCTGATTGGTCGATGGAGCGCTTCATAACCCCGGTCCAGGTGAGCAGGTGTGTGGATCAGTAAACCAGACAGTCGTTCATCTTCCTACTCCACCACCGGACTCGTCTCCTGGACCGGAGCTCCCACGGTTTCCACGTTTGTCAGCGAGACGGACGGAGCGTCTCCAGCCGAGGCCTCCAGGTCCTGCAGAGTGAAAAACACGACGCAGAATGATCACATTTCAGTTCACCCTCCTGTTGTCCTCATGGACGGCCACCAAAAAATATGGTTTCCTTGTCTGAGAAAAATCCAAAAATTCAGCAAAAGAATCCCCAAATTTATGAAAATTTGAAAAACCTTCAGGAAGAAAATTAAAATTATTTCTTAAAAGTTTTATTTTAAAAAATGGCCAGAAAATTCTTGTAAATATTTTTAAAAAATGAGTAAAGACCTTCAAAAAAATCCTAAAAATATCTAAAGTGATTCCATATATATCAGTAAAACTTCTCATATTCTATTAAGAAAAATCACCGGATTTTAGTGATTTTTATGTGAATGTTCTTAAGAAACATTTTTAACATTTCTTTTTGTTCAAAGATTTCCAAAAAACGTTGGAATGTGGACATCAGAAGTTTCACTGTGAAAATACTTTTTTTCTTCTTTCATTTATTCCATGACGGTTAGAATCCACTGAGTTATGATTTGTGTTATTTTAGAGACAAATGGACGAGATGGCAGCAACAAAAACATGAAATGCATAAAAAAATAAATATCAATTAGTTACTAAACACAAGACAAGATCAAAACACAAAAACAACAAAATAAAAAAATCCTCAAATCATTCCTCATCAGGATAAAATATAAGAAAATAATTATTTACCATCCCATTAGAGCAGCTGTGTTCAAAAACGTTGAATCATTTTTAAACAAAAAGACAGAAAATCACCACAGAAATGGTCTAAATTACCGCAGACTCAAAATTGATCCCAAAAAAAGACACAAATCACCACAAAAAGACTGAAATTACCAGAAAAACAAAATCACCACAAAAAGACACAAAAAAAATCAATATAACCACAAAAACATGCAAATTTCTACAAAAACAGGCAAAATCACCCTAAAGACTAAAAATCGCTCAAAAAAAAAAAAAAAGAAAAAAAAAAGATGCAAAATCCCTACAAAATGGTGAAAGTCACCAGAGGTAGGTTTAGGTTTAATATTACAGTCACTGTAGGTGTCACATTCTAAAGAATACGTCGTGTTTTTGAACATCAGTATTATGGGATGTAAAAGAAATGCAAATAAAGCCAAATACATGAATTACTAACTGGCTAAACACAAACAAGACAGCTATGATTGAAACACATCAAGATGAAATATTATTAAATAATTATTTACCAATTTATGTTGCGTGTGATTTTTCACCGTCCCATTAGAGCATGCACAACGCTGGAGCATTAAAACACAAAATGAGTCACATTAAGAAGCAGCTTACGTATGTCTGACTAGATTTACAGTGTGTATGGAAAGTATTCAGACCCCTTGAAATCTTTCACTCTCTGTGTCATTGCAGCCATTTGGCAAAATCAAAAAAGTTCATTTTATTTCTCATTTCCCATCTTGACAGAAAAAAACAGAAATGTAGAAATTTTTGCAAATGTATTAAAAAATAAAAGCTGAAATATCACATGATCAGAAGTATTCAGACCCTTTGCAGCGACATTCATATTTAACTCACATGCTGTCCATTTCTTCTGATCCTCCTCCAGATGGTTCTGCTTCTTTATTGGAGTCCAGTTGTGTTTAATTAAACTGATTGGACTTGATTAGGAAAGGCACACACCTGTCTATATAAGACCTTACAGCTCACAGTGCATGTCAGAGCAAATGAGAATCATGAGGTGGAAGGAACTGCCCAAGGAGCTCAGAGACAGAATTGTGGCCAGGCACAGATCTGGACAAGGTTACAAAAGAATTTCTGCAGCACTCAAGGTTCCTCAGAGCACAGTGGCCTCCATAATCCCCAAATGGAAGAAGTTTGGGACGACCACAACTCTTCCTAGACCTGGCCGTCCAGCCAAACTGAGCAATGGTGGGAGAAGAGCCTTGGTGAGAGAGGTAAAGAAGAACCCAAAGATCACTGTGGCTGAGCTCCAGAGATGCAGTCAGGAGATAGGAGAAAGTTCCACAAAGTCAACTATCACTGCAGCCCTCCACCAGTCGGGGCTTTATGGCAGAGTGGCCCGACGGAAGCCTCTCCTCAGTGAAAGACACATGAAAGCTAGGGATGGGAATTTCGACTAATTTCTGAACCGACTAGTCGCTAATTTTATTGGCGACTAGTCGGTTCGGAAAACTTGCAATTTAACCCTTTAAGCGCCAAAGTCGCAATATTGTGACAAGCAACATTGCTGAACATAACAAGCCATAGCTTCAGATATACTGCCTCGTGTGCCTCATGTACTGTACACCAGGAGATGGCGGACATCTGGAACTTCAATCTAAACATCAGTTGTGGGCGTGTTTTCATTCAAAGTTTTGGAGTTTACAGAGTTTGAAAACCGAGGAGACGAGACTCGCCGTCGGAGCGTATCAGAGCGCAAGACGGCACATTTTAGAGTGAGAAAACTCACCGTACCGAGAGGTCTGGTCAACGCTGACAAAGTACTTTGTCAAGTAATGGCTTACTCATATTCTGAAGAGGAATATTCACCCTCTGATGAAGATGTTCAGTCGTCCACTGAGACAGAAAGTGCCGCTGCGTCTGTGCATAACGGCAGCGGGTCGGTGCGCCATGACAGTCCACGAGCAGCACATACTGGAGCCGATGCTTTGCTTCGGGGTGGTAGGAAGGGATGTGGTGCGTGTAGCTGGAGTGGTCCAAACACCGCTAATGATGAGGGGGATAGCGGGGGTTGAAAAAAGAGACAAGCATATGCTACTGGCAGGATCAACCAGGTAGCCCAGACGGGACGAGCGTGCGGCGCACGGCCGAGCATAGAGCTGCATGGCGGCGCACGGTCGGGGACAAGGTGCTTGATGCTTAATGCAGCGTTTAACCGACTAGTAAAATACTAAACGTTTAATAAATAAGTAGGCGGTTAAACGATTAAACGAATAGTCTGCACATCCCTAATGAAAGCCCGCATAGAGTTTGCCAAAAAACACATGAAGGACTCCCAGACTATGAGAAATAAGATTCTCTGGTCTGATGAGACCAAGATTGAACTTTTTGCTGTTAATTCTAAGCGGTATGTGTGAAGAAAAGCAGGCACTGCTCATCACCTGCCCAATACAATCCCTACAGTGAAACATGGTGGTGGGAGCATCATGTTGGGGGGGGTGTTTTTCAGCTGCAGGGACAGGACGACTGGTTGCAATTGAAGGAAGGATGAATGCGGCCAAGTACAGAGATATCCTGGAGGAAAACCTCTTCCAGAGTGCTCAGGACCTCAGACTGGGCCCAAGGTTCACCTTTCAACAGGACAATGACCCTAAGCACACAGCTAAAATAACAAAGGAGTGGCTTCACAACAACTCTGTGACCGTTCTTGACTGGCCCAGCCAGAGCCCTGACCTAAACCCAATTGAGCATCTCTGGAGAGACCTCAAAATGGCTGTCCACCAACGTTCACCATCCAACCTGACAGAACTGGAGAGGATCTGCAAGGAAGAATGGCAGAGGATCCCCAAATCCAGGTGTGAAAAACTTGTTGCGTCATTCCCAAGAAGACTCATGGCTGTACTAGCTGAAAAGGGTGCTTCTACTCAATAATGAGCACAGGCTCTGAATACTTCTGACCATGTGATATTTCAGTTTTTCTTTTTTAACACATTTGCAGAAATTTCTACAGATGGGGTGCTGAGTGTACATTAATGAGAAATAAAATGAACTTTTTTGATTTTGGCAAATGGCTGCAATGACACAGAGAGTGAAAAATTTCAAGGGGTCTGAATACTTTCCGTATCCACTGTATCTGCAGGCAGTGTAAATGTCTGACTAGATTTATCTGCAGGCCGTGTAGAAGCAGCTCACCTGAACGCTGCGTTCCCTCTCTGGTCTCCGTTCTGCTCCGTCTCCGTCATGTTCATCCGGAGAAAGCTTCAGTTTTCTTGGTTTATTCTCTGGTTTCGGTGATTCTGTGGGTGTAGTTTGAGCTGCAGTCGCTTCTTCCGGCTCCATCAGCTCTCTTTCTGAATCTGAATCTCTGTCCTCTCGCCTCGCAGCGTCGGTTTCGTCCTCGCTGTATCGAGGGTCGGCCGTTCTCAGCGTCTCCACCACCACTCTGGGCGGCTCCTTCCTGGGCCGGTCGGGTCGCCTCCGGTGCACGTCGTTCCCGGCGGCGTCCGGTCGGCGTCGCGGTGCGTGTTGAGGTGACGGTGCCTGTCTGGGTGCAGGTCTCGCTGCAGGTCTGGGTGCTGCTTCAGGTCCAGGTGCGTCCCCTCCGGCTAACTCGTCACGGTCCTCGTTCCTCAGGTACCGTGGTTGCTGTGGTTGCCGTGGCTCCAGCTCTGGAGGAGGAGGAGGATCCCTTCGAGGGCGTCGCAGAGGAGCCATGATGCCGTACTGGAAGGCAGCCTGCACGCTTCCATACATACACACCTGGAGACAACAAAAAAAAAGAGAAAAATCACCACAAAAGGACATAAAATGTCCACAGAAAGAGACAAAATCAACCCCAACATCGACAAATATACCCTCAAAAACTGAAAATCATTGCAAAAAAAGATGCTTTGCTCAAACTTTGTCCAAGATAGGTCATAATTTGTCCAAAATGTCTCAAGAAGCATCCAAAATGACTTCAGAATTGTTCAAAATTGGTCCAAGAGGTTATAATTCGTCCCAAAAAAAAAAAAAAAAAAAATCAACCAAAACGATTTGAGAACTGCCCAAAATTTATCAGGTTACAGATCACAATTTGACCAAAATGTTTAAAAAATTGTCTCAAAATTTGTCAGAATTTGTTAAAAATTACTCAGAAAATGTCCAAAATGATTTGACAGTTACATTTAAAGCAAAATCTTGTCCAAAAGTTCACCAAAATGTCTCAAAAATCAATAAAAATTACTTCAAATCTGTCCAAAATCACCACAAAAACAGAAAAATTGCCATAAAATCACTGTTAAAAAGATGTTCTTCTGAAACTTTTTCCAAAATAGGTCATAATTTGTCCAGAATGTCTGAAAAGTCATCAAAATGTCTCAAAAATCATTCAAAATTACTAACAATCTGTCCAAAATAAGTTGTAATTTCTCCCAAATTACTCAGAACTTGTGCAAAATAGGTTGTAATTTGTCCAAAATGTCTTAAGAACCATCCAAGATTATTTGAGAATTGCAAAAACATGTTAAAAAAATCTCAAAATTGATCCAAAACAGGTTAGAATTTCTCCAAAATGTCTCAAAATTTGTCCAAAATGACTTGACAGTTACCTTCAAAGCAAAATCTTGTCCAAAATGTCTCAAAAATCGTTCAAAATTACATAAAATCAGCCTCAAATAAGATGTAATTTCATAAAAAATACTCAAAATTTGTGCAAATCGGTTAAAAATTTGTCCAAAAACGACAAAATCACCACAAAAAAGGCCAAAATTAACAGAAGGTTTGATAGAGCTGTGTGAACGCCTGCAGAACGGTAAAAACCAGAGTACAGGATGATTCACAGAGATGTTTACCACGACGGCGATCACGATGACAAAGAGCACCGGGATCTGCAGCGTCACCGGCAGATCCTTCAGCAGCGCTCGCAGGAACTCGCTGATGCCCTGACCGATGTGCTTCAGCGGCTCGGTGATGAAGGTGGTGACGGTGACGGCGATGGCCTGAGCACAAAGAGACGCTTAGATTTAACCGCCGACAAACAGGCAGCAGCAGAGACAGCAGAACAAACACCCACCTTGGTCGGAGGCACCAGCAGAATGGGGTTGACCATGAGGACTTCATAATATCTCTTACAGGGATCGTCCTGAAGCGTCCAGGTGCTTCTGTACCACTCTGCAGCAGAAATAAACAGTCAGAAAAACACTGCATGCCTGGAATCACTCTGTTACCGCATTATGAAGTAAATATTAACTAAAAAAGGATTTAGTCTCATTCCCTGTAGGTCTGAATTCAAAAACGATGGACATTCTTTTACTACAAAAGGAGAAAATCAACTCTAAAATAAGCAAAATTACACCAAAGGCTGCAAACTGCCAAAAAAAAGGCAAAATCACCACAAAAGAAGACAAATTTTTCATAAAAAACAATATAACCACAAAAAGATGCAAAACTTCCACAAAAAGAGAAAAAAAAATTAACCTCAAAATAGGCAAAATTAGGCCAAATACTCAACACTGCTGCAAAAAAGATGCAAAATCGTCACAAAAGGACACAAAATTTCCTGAAAGAGTACAATATAAAAACAAGAAGATGCAAAAATGTTCAAAAAGACACAAAATCAACCCTAATTTAATCAAAATTATTCCAAGGACTTCAAACTGCAAAAAAAAAAACCCAAAAACATCCAAAATCACCACCAAATGACTGAAATTATCAGAAAGAAACAAAAGCACCACAAAAGGACAGAAAGTTTTAAGAAAAAAATTCAATATAACCACAAAATGATGCAAAAATATCCACAGAAAGAGACGAGATCACCACAAAAATGGGAAAAATTACTCCAAAGACCCAAATTTGAAAAAACAAAACATGCAAAATCACCACAAAATGACATAAAATTTACCAAAAAATTCAATACAACCACAAAATTATGCAAAAATGTCCACAAAAACAGACAAAACTCAACCCCGAAATGGGCAAAATTACTCCAAAGACTAAAAATTGATGCAATAAAAGACACAAAATCACAAGAAATGGGCAAAATCACCACAAAAGGATGCAGAATTTCCACAAAAAGAGACAAAATCCACTTCAAAACAGGCAAAAACACCCTCATAAACTAAAAATTGCTGTATAAAAGGATGCAAAATCACCACAAAATGGCTGAAATAACCTCAAAGAAACACAAAATCGCTGCCAAAAGTATTGAAATTGACACAAGAAGAGACAGTGGATCAGGTGGTACAGCGGATCAGGTGGTACAGCGGGTCGTCCAATGATCGAAGGGTCGGCGGTTCGATTCCCGCTCTCGCCTCGTCATGTGCTGCATGCCGAAGTTTCCTTGGGCAGGATTCTAAACCCCGAATTGCCCACCAGTGACGGTTCCACTGGTGTATGAATGTATGCTGACTGATGTTGCTGGTTGATTAGCAACCTGCACATTAGTGTGTGTCTGGGTGAATGAGAGCAATTGTTGTAAAAGCGCTTTGAGTACTCTGATGAGTAGAAAAGCGCTATATACCATTTACCATTTACAAAAATCTACACCAAAATAGGCAAAATTAAAGCAAAGGCTCAAAATTGCGGGGAAAAAAACATGCGAAATCACTACAAAACTGCTAAAATTACCAGAAAGAAACAAAAGGACATAAAATTTACCAAAAAAAAAAATCAATATAACCTTAAAATGATGCAAAATGATGCCACAAAAAGAGATAAATTCCACCCCAAAATAGACAAAATTACTACAGACTAAAAATTGCTGCAAAAAGAAGCAAAATCACCACAAAAAGGATGCAGAATGTCCACAAAGAGGCAAAAATCAACTTCGAAATATGAAAAATTACCCTCAAAACCTGAAAATCACTGCAAAACAGGATGCAAAATCACCATAAAAGGGTTGAAATTGACACGAGAAGAGACAAAAATCTACCCCAAAATAGGCAATATTACCACAAAGACTCAAAATTGTGGAAAAAAAAACATGCACAATCACCACCAAAAGGGCCAAAATTACCACAAGAAGTGCTAGGTTTAATTTTACAAACAAAAGACTCAAAATTACCACAAAAATGGGCAAAAGTACTTAAGAAATTCCAAATTGCTAAAAAAAAAAAACATACCAAATTACTACAAAATGACTGAAATTACCAGAAAGAAACTAAATTTCCACAAAAAGTGCAATATAACCACACAATGATGCAGAAATTCCACTAAAAGATGTAAAATCACAACAAAACTGCTGAAATTACCACAAGAGACAAAATCACCACCAAAAGGGCCAAGAGACACAAGAAGGGTACAGCTTAACTTTACAACCACTGTAGGTGTCACAATCTAAAGACTAAGACCTGTTTTTGAGCATCAGTATTATGGGATGTATCACAGTTTGAACAGTAAAACTGCAGCAGTTTAACGTCTATGACACAGAGTCCTAGAAACAGTCATTGGTAACCTGGATGTGTTTCTGTTTTCTGATCATTCACCAGAGAAAACTTCAAAAAGCTCATTCTGGGTGAACTTTAAAGGCTGGTTTGGGATCTGCTTGTTGTTGTTTTCTGTTTCTTCTGAGCAGCAGCACCACAGCGGAAGTCCTGACAGTGAAGCATGGAGGTGGAAGTGTGATGCTATGAGGCTGGAGAACATTTTAAAAAGTGCATTCTGGGTAAACTTTCAAGGCTCGTGTGTGATAAATGTTTGGTCAGAACTAGTAAAAGACAATGAAAGGATCATTTTTTACCAACATCTGATCCTAGAATCATCTAACAGACAGGATTTCTTCTGTGTCTAAACAGTTTTCTAGGAGTTAAGATGTGCTTTCAAATCTGTCTCCTGCACTTATGAGCTCAACAATGTTGAATGTATTCACAGCATGAGGATAGAATTGTGCATATCTTCATTAAAAGTTGAAGGTATCGTAGAAAGCTGCGTACATTTACTGGAATCACCCTGATATGAGGCGTGTTTTGGTGTCGGTTTACCTGTCAGACTGTCCGTCCAGTCAATCCTCTTCACTCCGGTGCATTTGTCATTGAAACTGTCCATCTTCACTACGTTGTTCTGGTGTTCAGCAAAAGCAATCTGAAACAAAGACATTAAAGCATCTTCATTTCACCAACTGTGAAGGAAACTGCGAAGGTTATAACGGCCTTAAGACGGGCAGACGCTGCAGGAGATGAGATATAGTCTGTTCTGATGTTCAGTTGTCTCCATGTTAGTCTGTGATCTAAATGGGACCTTCTCCCAACTACGATATCCACCCAGAGATCAGATGGTTTGTGTTACTTCTTCCATCATTTGGAGCCTCAAAGCTTCATCAGTACAGCAGATAGACACGTGACAGCAACCACATCAGTTTTACATCCACTGCAGGTGTCACAATCTAAAGACCAACTCTGTCTGCAGAAATGTTGAGTCATTTATACCAAAAAAGGACACAAAAACAACCCCAAAACAGGTAAAATTACCCCAAAGACTCAAAATTACCACAAAAAAGGAAAAAAAAATCACTAAAAAAGGACACAAGCTTTCCACAAAAAAACACAATATAACCACAAAAACATGAAAAAATTCCCACAAAAAGAAACAAAATCAACCACAAAATAGGCAAAGTTACCCCAAGGACTAAAAATCACAGCAAAAAAGACGAAAAATCACCACAAAAAAAACAAAAACAAAAAAAAAAGCAAAACCAAAAGGGCCAAAACTGACACAAGAAGGGTTAGGCTTAATTTTACATCCACTGCAGGTGTCAATGTCTGTAGACCAACTGTCTTCAGATATGTTGGGTCATTTTTATGAAAAAAAAGAGGCAAAATCATCACAAAAATGAGCAAAATTACCCTAAAGATGCCACAAAAGGACACAAAATTTAAACAAAAAATGCAATATAATCACAAAAAGATGCAAAAGTCCCACAAAAAGAGACAAAATCAACCCCAGAAAAGGCAAAATCAGCCTCAAGGACTAAAAATCACAGCAAAAAAGTAAAGAAAATCCCCACAAAATGGTGAAAATTGACATAAGAAGACTAGTTTTAAGCAGACTAGTTGTCTCCATAGTAGTCTGTAATCTAAATCTGACCTTCTCCCAACTACAGTATACACCCAAAGACCAGACAGAATCCTCAGAACTGCTGCTCTGTTGGTGTCACTTCTCCTGATGTCAGTAAACCTTACTCAATCTCTCGACCTCGATGAAATTCCACAACACAAAGTAAACAAAGGTGGACAGAGCTCCTCTTCACCTTGTACAGATAGAACCAGTTCCAGATGACACTGACGGGGAAGCAGATCATCAACAGTCTGATGAACTGCGTGAACCAGGAGATCCTGGACCACAGCTCGGTGCAGATGAGGGCCACGATGATCAGGAAGCCCATCCCGATCTGGAGAGAACAACGAGATCGGTTACACAAAGCCCCAGCACACGATATACAGAAAAAAACATTAAGAAAACAGAAGTTAAAAAGTAAATAGCTACGCAGAAGAACTGTTGTATAAATACAGGAGGTCCTCGACTTACGTCAGAGTTCTGTTTCCACGGATCAATGTAAGTCGATTTTTGCCTTAAGTCAGAACATTTTACCAGAAGATAACACAATATTGTTGTTGATGTTTCAACGTTTGTGGTTCAGTTCCAGATTTACCTAATGTCAGTGAACGTGCCATGTTTAGCGAGCTCACCTTGACTTTTATATTTAAAGGCCCATCTAGGGACAAGAGTTGGAAATTAGCATTTGCTATAAACTCTCTGTGCAGCACATCAGATTCATGCTTAGTGATGGAACTATGTTAAACTGCATCGTCCCTATCAAATAAATAAATTCAAATCAAATCAAACCTCTGATTGGCTTAGAGTCAGCAGCAGAGAGAGCTGGGAACGGCGGCTAATTCTGGAGCTAAGTTATGGGGTTTTTCTACTTATTCTGGAGCTAAGTTCTGGGGTTTTTCTAGGTATTCTGGAGCTAAGTTATGGGGTTTTTCTAGTTTTATTTTTATTGTATATTTTACCCCTTGGACGGATTATTGGTAGCTTTAAAAATGTATCCTACCACCTCTATGCAGACGATATTCAAGTCTATTGTTCTTTTAAAGAGTCTGAAATCCATCGTTTATCATCACTTCTAGAATGTGTGACCTGCATCAAAGACTGCTTGCCTCAAACTGCTTGCAAATAAATTGTAATAAGACTGAAACACTCATTCTTGCTCCCGATAACCAGATTGCACATATTAAGCAGCATCTTGGTTCACTTGACGCATCTGTCAAATCCAGCCTTAGAAACCTGGGGGTTGTATTTGACCAGGCCATGTCCTTTGAGGCGCACAGTAAGCAGCTTGTGAGAAATTGTTGTTATCACTTAAGAAACATCTCGAAAAATGCTGTCAAAGAAGGATTTGGAAATGGTTATCCATGCTTTTATATCTTCACGGTTGGACTATTGTAACTCTGTTTTTTCTTGTTTAAATCAGACCTATCTTGAAAAGTTACAACTAGTCCAAAATTTGGCTGCCAGACTGTTGACTGGAACTTCCAAAATGTCCCATATCACTCCTGTGTTATCAGCCTTACACTGGCTCCCTGTCAAATTCAGGATTGATTTTAAGATTTTAGTTGTCACCTTCAGGGCTTTGCATGGTCAAGCTCCACATTATATCCTGGAGATGCTGACTCCTTACTCTCCTGGTCGTGCTCTTCGTTCCTCAGGTCAGAACCTGCTTGTAATCCCTCGTGTAAACTTCAGAACTTGAGGACAGAGATCTTTTCAGTTTGTGGCCCCCACGTTGTGGAATGCTTTGCCTTTGTCTCTGCGTTTTGCAGAATCTGTGGACTCTTTTAAAAGTGGACGGAAGACACTGTTGTTAGAAGAGCATTTGGTTGATATTTTTCTGATTTTGTTTTATATATGTATTTAAAATTGTTCTCGAGTATTTTATTGTAAAGCACTTTGTGATTTTTATCTGTGAAAAGCGCTTAAGAAATAAACTTTACTTACTTACTTAGTTATTCTGGAGCTAAGTTATGGGGTTTTTCTAGTTATTCTGATGTAGTCCTGTGACAGACTGGTGACCTGTCCAGGGTGTCCCCTGCCTTCACCAGAGTCAGCTCGGATAGGCTCCAGCACCCCCGCGACCCTAGTGAGGATAAAGCGGTGTATAGAGGATGGATGGACAGTTCTTCTGGAGCTAAGTTATGGGTTTTTCTACTTATTCTGGTGTTGGCTATGGCCCACAGTAGAACCCTCTGTGCTCATTTTGTTTCATTCTTGGTCATTTTCAGTCCCTTTTGTGGTAATTTTAGGTGTTTTTGTGGTCATGTTGCACTTTTTGCAGTCATTTTGCATGTCTCTTCATTTTGTGTCTTGATATAACTATCTGTCTCACTGACTAATTTTGTGTTTTTCTGTGGTCCTTTAGTGTCATTTTTTGTCCTTATGTGTGTTTTTGTGGTCATATTGTGTCTTTTTGTGGTTGTTATGTATGTCTTTGTGCTTATTTTGCTTCTTTTTTGGCCATTTTCAGACTGTTTTGTTGGTATTTTATGTCTTTTTGTGGTCATTTTGTGCCTTTTTATGGTCGTTTTCACTCTGTGGTCATTTTGCAACTTTTTCTAGTTATTCTGGCGTTGGCTACGGCCCACAGTTGCCTGTGTGAAGGTTCAATAAACCAGCAGAGAATCAGATAAAGTCTCACTCATTCATCACACTGTTTTTACAGCGTGACCCGTGTTGGTTGGTGTTTCTGTTCCCAGCGTTTTATTCTGTCTAATTTCACTTCCATGGAGACAGCTTTCCTTTTCTTCCAGCATCAGAAGAGCCTGACTTATGCTGGGAGCCATAATGAAGGACAAAAAGTTAGTGAATGTAGCACAATCCAAGGTGGCGTACAACCAGAGAATGGAAACAAAGCCGTCTGATAGCGCCGCATAAAGACGTATTCATCCGCTCCAATCGTCAACTAGTTCCATGTAACCAGTTCTGCTGTAACGATGAAACGCCACAGGTGGATGACGTCGTAAACCGAGGACCTCCTGTACTCTTGAAAACCTAGAGAAATCTTTTCTAGAGCTTCTGTATAAATAAGTATAAAACGGTTCCAATTTATGAGTCTCACTTCAGCTACATCCAAAACAGACCAAAGTACGATCAATCTGAACACAAAGAGAGTGACAGAAGCATCTAAAGCATCATGAAAACAGACTTTACATTCATGAACGAGGTTACCTTTAACACTGTGTCGAGCTCCACGCCAAACGTGTCTTCAAAACGCCACTTCCAGGCCTCATAGTCGTGTGGTTTGAGGTCCACCAGTAACTGACTGATGGCGTTGTCCAGAGCTCCTGTCCTCCAGCGGTCTTCACCCTCCAGGAGAGTCTGGATCTCCGTCATGGCCTGTCGGGACAGTTTGATTTTGGCGTCGTAGAAGACGTCTGAGGAGTCACTGGGCTGTGGAGAAAAAAAACGGTCTTTTTTTTATTTTTTGGCAAATCATCTTCATATGTTGTTAAATGTCAACATGAAGACAACATGGAGCAGCTTGTAACTTTGCACGTCTAAAAACAACTTACAGGAGGACACTACAAACACCAGATTCTGTGCTCCGACAAACATTTGGTCAAAATATCTAAAAACTGGAACCTTGTCTGGTCAAACTTTCCTCACATCAGATTCTACTGATGTTAGAGCCTCAAAGGTTGGAGAAATTTAAACCAAAGTCTGGATTTTAGTAGAAATATAGATCTATTCATAAAAGCACATTTACAGGAGGTCACAATACCACACAAATTTGAAAATATTGCAATTCTCTAACTGCAAGGACAAATAACAGAATACTACCTTCTGTTGGAGTCAATCAATCACCTGAATCTACTGGAAATAACTCAGTCTGTGTCCACATCAAATTTCACAGCTCTGTGGATTTTATTTGAGGAGACACTGAATCATAAATGTGGCGTTCCAGTTAAGATGTTGAGCTAAATTCATAAAAGAGGAATGCAACGTTCTCAAAATTCTGCCAAAATGTTTTTAGAACTTCCTTTTTGGCTCAAATGAAGATGTAGTGCTGTGAAAAAGTATTTACCCCCATCTCAAAATCTTATTTTTTTTAAATATTTCCCCCATTTAAATGTTTAAGACCATCAAGCAAATGTAAATATTAGACAAAGATAACCAAAGTAAACACAAAATGCAGTCACACCACTGAATTTATGAAGACGGAACAGAATCTGTGATACATTTTCTCAGTTCTTTCAGAGCCGACATTGAACATGATGAGAGCACTGACCTCACCAACTCTTTGGATGTTCTTCAGGAGTCTGCTCAGGAACCTCTTGAACACCGGGTTGCATGTAGGCTGCTGGGACATGAGCGTTATCGTCTTCTTCTGGTCCTCAATCTGAACGAAAACAAAAATTTATTTTATTATTATTTATTCCCACGACAAACAGCGGGACAGAGGCTCGTTTCCAAGAAAACTGTACAAATGTTCAGTCATATTAGACACATTTTGAGTCATTTTAACATATTTCAATTAATTGTGGGCTAGTTTTGAGTCCTTCTGGACAATTTTCAAGACATTTTGTCCAAATTTGAGTGCATGAAGACTCGTGTTCACTCTTGCAGCTAGTTTTCCAATTCATTTTGGACAATTTAAACAAGTTTTTGTCATTGTGGATTAATTATGAGTCATTTTGGACAAGTTTGGAGTCATTTCAGACACATTTTGAGCTATTCTGAACACCTTTTAATTAATTCTGGACTGGTTGCCGGTCCTTCTGGACAGTCTGCAAGGAATTTCGGCCAAGTTTGAGTGCATGGAGACTCTTGTTCACCCTTACAGCAGAGCATTTGGTGAGTTTTGCTCATGGTTCAGACATTTTAGGCTTTTCAAGTCAATCTGGACAATCTTTGGACACATTTTGAGTATTTGTGGACAAGTCTGTTTTTTTGTTTGTTTTTTTTACAAATATTGAACTAATTTTCAACTCATTTTGGACAATTTTAACAATTTTTGGACAATATTCTAATCGTTTTGGACAAGTTTCAATTGTTCCGATAGGTTTTGAGCTATTCTGAACACATTTTCATTAATTCTGGACTAACTTTGAGTCCTTCTGGATGATTTTCAAGGATTTTTGTCAAAGTTTAAGTGCATTAAGACTCTTACAGCAGAACATTTGGTGAGTTCCGTTGGCGGTTCAGACATTTTAGGGTTAATCACAAACAGCTGTGGAAAGTAAATAAACTTGATGACTGTAAGGGAGCTGCTCATTCTGATTGGTTCACTTGGAAAGCGAGGGGGCGGGGCTTCACAGAGCCGGATGACTATTGGTTCATGCTACATAGCAGTTGGGTTTCTCACTAGCATGTATAGCTGAGAGGCTAACTAGCTTCGGGAGGCTTTAAGGGAAGTCAAAAGTGAACAGTCTATTCCAATTTAAATGGATTTTCCCCACATGAGACCTTTAATGTGCCGATAAAGGCGATTAAAGTGGAAGCGACCACCAACCTGTTTCTGTAGATCCACTACTTTTTTGTTGCAGCTGCTGACTTCCGCCTCCTCCTGAATGTATTCTCTTCTTCTGGTGGCCACATTACTGTAGATGGCTGGCTGTGGGACAAACACACACACAGATATTTATACTGTACATGTCACAGCAGCATAACAGGACATCAAATACTCATCTGAAAACACTCCACCTCAGCGGGCTTCCTCATCTTCTGGGTCCCCGGGTCGTAGTTGAGCATATCGTACGGGTCCAGCCACTCGTCGTCAACCTGCTGACCCGCCGTAGACACCAATAAGCTCCACACCAGGACGATGAAGAGCATCCTGGCCGCTCAAGAGAGGACTTTCCCTGTCAACCGCCTTCCGTCAGGCCGCTGCAGAGGCTGGATCCGAGAGGGACTTCCACGAACTTGAAAGCTAACGTGGACGGACCCAGCTAGCTACGATAGCAGGGTCTAAAACTGAAACCAACACGTTTAAACCATAGACTGTACAATAAAGATTATTTTTATTATGCAGTCTATGGTTTAAACTGCCGCAATATCCCGAATATTAAAGATTTTCACCTAAACGGAATAACTTCACCGTTGGAAATTCAAACAGAAGCTTACTGCACTAGGAGCTGCTTTACGGCACAAACACGGGACGCAATTTACGTAAGCGCAAAGGCTCACGGGCAGTGTAGTTTGATCGGAACCTCCACATTAAAAAGTGCGCTTTTCACCAACAATGGAGTGAAAGTATTTAGTCTCCACTTAATTAGCAACATTAAAACTACAAATTAGAACTCCTTGCCAATTAAGTTAGTAAATACACACTACTCGCACGTGACTGATGACGTTCGGCGCTTCGGACGCGCTTCGTCGTTTCATATGGTTTCAAAAATGTTTCAAAGTGTTTCATTGGCTCAGAGAGTTTCGTGCGTCCCGTCCTGAGCCAATGGCAGCTCGACACAAGTCTGACAGTTTAGAGTGGTTTGGTGAAAAACAAGTTACATAAGCATGCAGTCAAAAGGCTGCCACAAAAAAATAAATAAATAAATAAAAATAAAAAATCAGGAAATTAATGTGTAAATATAAAGACGAATAAATGAAAGAATAAATCTGTAAAAAAAAGAAGCAGGAAATATATATGTAAATATAAATAGAAATAAATAAATAATCTGTTAAAAGAAGTCAGGAAATAAATGTGTAAATATAAAGCGAAATAAATAAAAGAGTAAATATATAAATCTGTTTAAAAAGTCAGGAAATAAAGTGTAAATATAAAGAGAAATGAATAAACGAACAAATAAATAAATCTGAAAAAACAGGAAATCTGTAAATATAAAGAGGAATAAAAAAATAAATCTGTTTAAAAAATCGGGAAATAAATGTGTTAATATAAAGAGGAATGAACAAAAGAATGAATGCATCTGTAAAACAAAATCAGGAAATACATGTGTAAATATAAAGAGGAATAAATAAATAAATCTGTTACAAAATAAGGAAATACAAGTGCAAATATAAAGATGAATAAATAAATAAATCTGTTACAAAATAAGGAAATAAATGTGTAAATATAAAGAGAAACAAATAAAAGAATAAATAAATCAATATGAAAAAATAAAGGTAAATTTTGTCTTTGCTTTTTGCTTTCCCCTGTTTTTATCTTTTGTTTTTCCATTTTATCATTGATTTTTCCTCAGTCCATCAAGGAAAAGCAGAGAAAAGACTTTTTTTTCTATTTATTCTTCAATTTAGTTTTTGTTGCTTTGCATCTAATTTTTTGTGTTTTTGTCTGACTTTTGTTGTCTCATGTTTTTATTGTTTTCTGTTTCCTTTTTGTCTCGCTTGATTTGTTGTCATTATTTTACTTTATACATTTTAATTTTTGTTGTTTTGTGTCACTTGTCATTTTTGTGTTGTGTGATGTGTAATTTTTTTGTCTTACTTTTGTCGTTTGTCCATTTTTTGCCTCGTTTCATTTCGTGTTATTCATCTTGTTTTTGTAATATTTTGAAAGATAATTCCTTAAATGTGAACATTTTTGGACTAACACAAAGGAAACGTGGAGTTGTGGTTATTTCTATCATATTATTATTATGCTGTGATTTTACTGGTCACTGGAAAAGAAATTGGGCTGAATGTGGAACTAAAATGAGTTTGACTCCTCTGGTCTACATCATATTATCAGTAACGCTCTTTACTCTAAAAATCAGTATCAGCCTCAAAAATCCAATTAAAGTCGTGCTCATATACAAATAAATCATAAATAGTGATGAAATAATGCTTCAACGCTAAATTTCAACAAAACATTTTATTGAAAAGATGCAGATATAATATTTACAAAAGTGAAGAAACATTTATTGTTGATAAATTTCATTAACTGTAATTTACAGTTTAAAAATACTTTCCATCTTCAGAAAGATGCACAAAGAAAAATCCTCAACATGCCTGAAGCCTCCTGGGTTTGAAGAACTTCAGCCAAAGCTGCTAAAACGTTCATTTAGTCGACGACAGGAACCCAAACCGAAGCTTGTGAGCTCCAGAAAAACTCAGTTTGACACCAGCAGGACTTAAAGAGCTCCAGGTTTATTTTCCTTTCCGTCCTTTCCCGCCCTTCACTCCTCCTTTTCCCCCCTTAGCCTGTCTTCCTTTTCCTTTGGCGTGCTGCTCCTTCCTCTGCATCCCCTCATGTCTTTCTTCATGCGTCCGTCCACCACCTTGAAGACTCCCTTCACTCCAGGAGGTCGCCTCACCTTCTTGCCGGCTCCCTTCTTGGTGACGACGTACGTTACTTCTCTCTTCTCCTTCCCCACGCCGGCTTTCTTGTAGATGCTGACAGAATTAGAAGAGACAAAACGGCGTGGTTAACGTTTTATTATCGCTAAAATCAGCCGACGTGAAGCCAAACGCTTAGAGCAGGGGTGTCAAACTCAGTTCCTGGAGGTCCACTATCCTCTATGTTTTAGATGTTTCCTTCTTCCAACACACCTGATTCAAATGATCATCTTATCATCAAGCTCAGCAGAAGCCTGATAACGAGCCTGATCATTTGAATCAGCTGTGTTGGAAGAGGGAAACATCTGAAACATGCAGGATAGTGGCCCTCCAGGAACGGATCGTGACACCCCTGGCTTAGAGCTCACCTCTTGAGCTGAGCCATCTTCTCCCTCTCTGAGATGTCCACAGTGTTGACCACAGCCTCAGCCTTCTTCTTGGCCTGCTCCATCTTCTTCAGCATCTAGAGAAGGCACAAAAACTTTAGAATGAACGACAACAGACACACTATATACAGAGCAGTCGCTTTATAAACACACAGAAAAGATCTTTGATGAAGTTGACATGTTAGTGTCTTAATCTGGGTTTTTCTAAAAGAGAAAGAAACAGCTGTAGGTTGGAGCTGAGAGAAGAGTTGGGCTGGAAAAGGAGCTCTGAAAGCTTCAAGGAAATGTGAAAAACAAGAGAAGAGTTTTCAGAAAGATGCTACGTTGAGCCTGAAGAGTTTTCAGTGTCATGGGTGCTTCTCTGTTTTAATCTGCTGGATCACCATGGTAACCAACGTTTTAAAGCTATATCGTCATGCAAACTGATGCTTTACAGCTAAATCACTTTGGTTACTGAAGCTACACAGCTATATTGCCATGGTAACTGAAGCTACACAGCTATATTGCCATGGTAACTGAAGCTACACAGCTATATTGCCATGGTAACTGAAGCTACACAGCTATATTGCCATGGTAACTGATGCTTTAATGCTATATCGCCATGGTAACTGATGCTTTAATGCTATATCACCATGGTAACTAATGCTATACAGGTAGATCACCATGGTAACTGATGCTGCACCTAACCTACTCTCTAGGAGCTTATAAGTTCCTCCATCTAACAGGATCTGGATGTTTTCTTCTTTAAAATGGATCTACGGTGACTTCAGCTCTTCTTACCCTCCTCTTCTTCCTGGCTTTGGCCTCAGCGACACGTTTGATTGGTCGGGCATCGATCTCTCTCCACTTCTGTTTGTACTCCTCCACCATCTCCTTGGTAACCGGCACCGGCTTCTTCCGGTGTTTCCGTTCGTCGTCCAGGAACCACTCCGGTACCTCCCACGGCTCTTCAGAGTTAGCAAACCTGCAGAAAAACAGTCATTAATCTGAGCAGGAACATAAAGGATGTGATTCCCTCAGAGCAACAGTCTGGATAGAGTTGTTTTAACGGTGAGAAAGTGGACATAAACCCACCGGTGGAAGGAGCTGTCCACCAGGTCTCTGGCTTTCTTCTTGGACGTAGCGATCTGACAGCCCAGAGCCAAACCTTCTGCATCCAGGATCCTCGCTTTCTTACCTGAAGAACATAAACAACCAGATTTAAACCTAACACGAGGCAGAGTGGTCGCTTTTAGACACACAGAGAAGTTCTTTAATAAAGTCGACACGTCAACGGTGTTCATAGAGGTCTAAGTGTCCACAGGGGTCTAGGTGTTCACAGGGGTCTAGGTGTTCACAGGGGTCTAGGTGTCCACAGGGGTCTAGGCGTTCACAGGGGTCTAGGCGTTCACAGGGGTCTAGGCGTTCACAGGGGTCTAGGCGTTCACAGGGGTCTAGGTGTTCACAGGGGTCTAGGCGTTCACAGGGGTCTAGGTGTTCACAGGGGTCTAGGTGTTCACAGGGGTCTAGGTGTTCACAGGGGTCTAGGTGTTCACAGGGGTCTAGGTGTTCACAGGGGTCTAGGTGTTCACAGGGGTCTAGGTGTTCACAGGGGTCTAGGTGTTCACAGGGGTCTAGGTGTCCACAGGGGTCTAGGCGTTCACAGGGGTCTAGGCGTTCACAGGGGTCTAGGTGTTCACAGGGGTCTAGGTGTTCACAGGGGTCTAGGTGTCCACAGGGGTCTCGGTGTTGTTGTTCACTGGGGTTTATAAATCATCATTACATGAGCAAATTTAAAAGCTGCTTCAAGTTTTCACACTTACAGAAACAAAGTGTGAAAACAACAACTCATGCTGAACATTTTGTACTCCATTTTCAAGGAAACATCAGGCCTGTGTTGACATCATTACTTTGACAAAACTGCAAAAAAATTAAACCTAGCCTTGCCAAACTTTAACCATCAGATTCTACTGATGTTAGAGCCTCAACATTTGGAGAAATGTGGACCAAAGACTGGATTTTAGTAGAAACATGGATCCATCCATAGATATACACTTACAGGAACTTTATGGAGACACTAGACCAGTCTAGTTTGAAAGTGTTGCCTGTTTTTCCATTTTCAAGGACTAATAATTATTAATTTTTGTCATTTTCATCTTATTGTGGTCAAATTTTGACTTAATACATGATTTCAAGTCATTTTGGACACATTTTTACTCATTTGTGTCTTATTCTTCATCTGTGATGCTTTGTGTCGTGTTTTTGTTGTTTTGTGTCTTGTTTGTGTTATTTTATGATCATTTTAGAGGAGTTTTAGTGATTTTGGACAAGTTTCTCGTCAAAATATCTAAAAACTGGAACCTTCTCTGGTCCAACTTTAACCATCAGATTCTACTGATGTTAGAGCCTCAACAGTTGGAGAAATGTGGACCAAAGACTGGATTTTAGTAGAAATATGGATCCATCCATAGATAGACACTTACAGGAACTTTATGGAGACACTAGACTAATCTAGCTTGAAAAATTTTGAACAATTTCAAGCACTTTTGGACAAATTTGTCCCATTATCAACACATTTCCCAGGAGAAAGGTAGAAGTGTGTCATACTCACTGGTGCTTTCGACAGGAACCACCTGGAAATCGTTGTCATCGGCGTCTCCTGACGTCCCGGCTGCTGCTTTGGCCTGCTTCATTCTGCTGATCTCTCTGGAAACAGATTTATTTGAGGCGTTACACTAAAACGTTTGTCGCAGCAGCTTGGATTAGAATTTTCTCAACAAGTTCAGGACAAAAATAGCCACAGAGAGCTTCAGTAAATGAGTTACTTTTCATCATCCTCGTCGCTGCTGTCGTCCGAGTCGCTGTCGCTTCCATCCACAGCTTCCTGTGAAGGTCCCGCCTCTTCCTTCTCCGGTGGAGCAGCTTCCTCCTCTTTTGATTCCTCCTCAGCTTTCCTCTTTTTACCTTTCCCTATAAACCATCCAAATAGAAAATCTGATCAGGTCCAAGTGTAGGAGAGCAGCAATCCTTTTTGAGAATAATCTTTACGGGGCAGACGATCACCTGACTGTTTGTTCTGGAGCCACTCAGTCTGTCTGAGCTCACTCTCTGCATCTTCCTCCAGGTCGAGCTCTGAAAAGATGCCCTGCAGGTAAAAAGATGCACAAATTAGCAGCTGTAGGTCCAGAGGATGGTCAGTAACGATGTGAAGGAGGAAGCAGGGATCAGTCCGTTTAAATGCAGACAGAATCCAGAAACACGCTGCTGCACCGTCTCACATCTTCTTAGAGTTTACATATTTGGGATTCAAAGCTAAGTTCTGTGAAATATGTTGGCTGAATTTTGAGATTTTTATGTTTTCTAACCTGGGAATTTTTGGATTTTCACTGTCCGAAAAAACACCTCATTTTAAAAGGTTCAATATCTCCAAGAATTTAACTCCTACAGCCATGAAATGAGGTAAAAACAGACAGAATATGTACAGCAGATTAGAACAAGTCTTTAATTATTGGTTGAAAACAGAATGAAGTGCAAACTAGACTGGTCTAGTGTCTCCATAAAGTTCCTGTAAGTGTTTATCTATGGATGGATCCATGTTTCTACTAAAGTACAGTCTTTGGTCCACATTTCTCCAACTGTTGAGGCTCTAACATCAGTAGAATCGGTTAAAGTTTGACCAGACAAGGTTCCAGTTTTTTGTTCTTTAGACATAAAAACTGTCAGAAATTCTACAAATGTTGTCCAGTAATGATGCCAAAATAGTTCAAAATGGCTGAAAACTGACAAACATGAATAATTATTGGGCCTTGAAAAAGGTTCAAAACTTTAAAAGAAACGACTCAAAATGTTCTAAAGTCACATAAACGCTGCCAAAAAATGACTCAAAATCACAGCAAAATGTCCAAAATGACAATATTTATATTTTTAGATGTCTAAAATGGGGAGAAACAGTAAAACCTCCAATAAAGGCTGGTCTCATGTCTATAAAGGTTTGATTTGAATAATAGAGAAGTTCTCCTCTGCTGGATCCATTCAATCATCACGATCTACTGGAAACTGTTCTGTCTGTTTCTTCACCAAACTTCATGGCTTCATGGTTTTATTTCTGGAGATGTTGAACCTTTAGAAGCTAAGACGCCGTTTTTAGGTTGAAAATACAAAAATTCTCAGATCTGACAACAGATGAAAATGCAAAACTCCACCAGAATATTTTTACTGAACTCAGTTTGGGTCTAAAATCAGAAATAATTCAACTGTGAACAGAGCAACATGAACACATTATGGGATGCAGGAACAAACCTTGCTGAACCACAGGTTGGTCTCTCGCTCCATCTTCTCGTCCTTCGACTCCAGCTCCACCACCAAACCACTCTCCTGGCCTTCATCCTCCTCGTCTTCATCAGCGAACTTTACTCTGCAGAAAACAGAACAAACATCACGCCCAGTGAATTCCTGAGTTCTTCTACACAGAATTTAAAAGAAAATTACTGTTTGAGAGTAAAGTTTAGGGGCTGAGTTAAAAAATCAAGTGTTTTTTGATGAAAACAGGAAAGAATGAACATTAAGATTTAAGAAACACACATCAGTCAAATCTACTGCTTTTATTCAGCAGAGACCTGACAAAACCATTATTATTATATTATTAAAATATATTATCAACAATCAGACTATATTTATAGAGCTCTTTTCACACCAATGAAACGTAACACAAGGTGTATCACAGATGAAAGGAATAAAACTAATTTGTTAAAATAAATGGGATGAACAAATTTTAAAAACAAACTTAATTTAATAAATAAAAAAATATTTTAAAAAAAGGAAAATTAAAAACAAAATTTAAAAAAGAATTAAATTAAGAAAAAATAAATACATTTTAAAATAAATAAAAAACAAAATGAATATTTTTTAAAAATAAATAAAATTAAATCAAAAGCAAAATAAATATACCAAAGGACCTTTCTTCTCTTTTTCCTATTAACTATGAAAATATCACAAGAAAAATAAATAAGGATATGGACGGGTGGGCTCTGCTTCCCCTGGACATTGTTGACAGGATTAGGACAATTAAAATGGTTATTTTACCTAAACTGTTGTATCTATTCAATGCGCTACCTGTTGAGATACCTTTGAAACAATTCAGAGATTGGGACAAATCCATCTCTAGGTTTGTGTAGAAATCAAAGAAACCACAAATTAAATACAGTATCCTTCAGTTGCCGAGAGACGGGGGGGCATGGCTTTACCTTGTCTTAGACATTATTATATTGCTTCCCAGTTAAGACCACACTATGGTGTGATGAGTCTTATGAGGCTAAATGCAAAGGTCTGGAACTTTCCCTAACTGAAGTGCCCTTACAGTCAGTACTCGGGTGTGTAAATTGCACCAAATCAATTCTACAATCTGGGAATTTCTGTTTGAGCACATCTATCCGAATATGGCTACAAGTCATCAAGATGTTTGGCCTCCATGGGCAGGTCAGAATACTGAGCTGGGCTGTGTGTGATCCACACTTTGAAGCAGCAGTACATGATACCAGATTTAAACAATGGTCACACCTGGGTACAACAACATTTGGTAGTATAATATCAAAAGGTCAGATGGACGGCTTTCAAAATCTCTCGCTTAAATTTGGACTTGAAAAACATGATTTCTTCAGGTACCTCCAACTCGGATATTATTTTGTTAAGGAAATACAAGGAGCCCTGACTAAAACCTCCTCTAACCTTGTTCAAGTTTTTCTGGATGTCTATAAAGGATCTAGTAACAAAAAAATTGTTGGTAAAATATATAAGGTTTTAAACTTGCTTGACAATAAAATGTACCTCCATGTGAAAAAACAATGGCAGAAAGATCTGAAAGTTGATATACCAGAAGAGCATTGGTTGGAGGGATGGAAATCTCAGAGCCGTACCACTAACTCGCTTACCTGGAGAGACTTTTGTTGGAAAAGCCTGACCCGTTTTTTTATCACTCCTGTATGAAAATCTAAATTTCTGGCCATCCAGTCTCCCTGCTGGAGAGAGTGTGGATCTGCCCAGGTGGATCAGGTTCATATGTTTTGGTCATGCCCAGGTATAACTGACTTTTGGAAGAAGGTGATAAATCTAATGTATTCTGTGGTTGGTATTCGATTGGAAATTTCTTTTTCTGTGTTGTTTCTTTGGATCAATCAGACAATAATTATTAAAATAAATAAAATTATTTTAAAAATGCATATACATTTGAACCCAGATATCTAATTTATGTTTCTGGTTGTAGCTGAAGTTTCATGTTGTGGTTTTATTGTTATAACTGCACATTTCAGACCTTTGTACATGTTCTAAAAACTCCACTCACTTCTTCTTTGGAGCTTTCTTCTCCAGCGCTTTCTGTCTCTGCTCCACTTCCTCCAAATCGTCGTCGTCTAAATCCGAAGCCAGAGACATTTTATCCGCCTCGTCATCATCGTCTTCGTCAGAGAAGTGAAGGTCGTCCTCTCCGTCCACCAGAGCGTCCGCCGCCTGCATGTCGCCTTTAGAGATATCAGTCAGCGCCTGAAAGAACAACAGTAAGTTAGAAATAAAGAGGTCCAGCTCCTAAAAACCACGACTTTTACGATCAGCAGATAAACATAGAGGAGGAGCTTTTATTAAGCCATATTTCTACTAAAATCCAGTCTTTGGTCCACATTTCTCCAACTGTTGAGGCTCTAACATCAGTAGAATCTGATGGTTAAAGTTTGACCAGACAAGGTTCCAGTTTTTTGCTATTTTGACATGAAACCTGTCAGAAATTATACAAAAATTGTCCAAAATGGCTCAGAAATTATAAAAATGAATAACTACTGGGCCTTGAAAATGTGGGAAAGGGTGTAAAACTTTAAAACAATAGACTCAAAATGTGTTAAAGATAAAGTCTGTCAAAAAAATGACTCAAAATTGTTCAAAAACACAGCAAAATGAACATCAGCAGAATCTGATGGGTTAAAGTTTGACCAGACAAGGCTCCATTTTTTAGACATTTTGATTTGAAATGTGTCCAGAATGACTGAAAATTGACCAAATTATCTTACACAAAGAGATTGTCAAAAAATCTCAGTATCTTCAAAAATGCCTTGAAACTTGTCAAAAATGAATCCACATTGCCCAAAATGACTTGAAATCTATTCAAAATTGCTCAAATTTAACCAGAATGTCTTGAAATGTTTCCAAATTTACTCAAAATCTGTTCAAAATAAGATAAAGTTGGTTAAAAATAACTCAAAATTATTAAAAATGACACTAACGAATAATTATTGGTTTCTGAAAATGGACAATATTTTTGAGTTTTGGTGGGATTACGTCCTCATGAAATTCCTATAAGCGCATATATGTGGATGGATCCATGTTCCTACTAAAATCCAGCCTTTGGTCGACATTTCTCCAACTGTTGAGCGCTAACATCAGTAGAATCTGATGTGTGTAAAGTTTGACCAGACGAGTTTCCAGTTTTTAGATGTTTTGACCAAATGATGTGGACTCATTGGTACGAAACTAAAACTGGTGTTCATAAAAGTCTAGATGTTCACAGAGGTCTAGATGCTCATAGAGGTCTACATCTTGTCTTTTTGTATCTTTTTAGTAGAAACATGGCTCCATGAGATGAGGTGTACTGATTCACCTTCTGCTTCTTGACGGTCATGAGCGAGAACAGAGATGCATCGTCAGTGTTCGCTATGGAGACGCCCGGCAGGTCCATCTTCAGCTCCACTCTTTCCCTCTGCTTCCTCCTCTCCTTCAGCAGCTTCTTCTTCTTCCTGAAGGACAGTTTGACAAGCTGCTCTTAAAGACACGTCCAGTCAGCAACACTTTACATCTAACCGATTAGGAACTACAATCAAACATGAATATGCAGGAAAAGTTCACGACAAAGACGCAAAAAGTGAGGAAATCTGTGATTATTTATCGAGATGGATATGAAGTACGGCTCTGACAAGCAACAACTGGTGAGAAAATTACAGAAATAAATAAAGAAAAGAGGAACCTTTTGAGCTCAGCCACCTCCTCAGCTTTCAGTTGTGCCAGTTTTTTCTCCATTTCTGCCTCCTCGTCATCCTCCTCATCACCTTCCTCCTCCTCCTTCTTCTTCTTGTCTGGTTTTTCCTCCGAGTCGCTCTCTTCTTCATCAGAGCTTAAACTAAACACAAACCAAACAGGATTTTACAAACCAGCCGTCAGACAGTCGAGCAAACACGGTACTTCTGGGAGGTTACCTGATCTCCTGGTCGAGCTGTTTGGCCTCGTCCTTCAGCTTCTTCGCCAGATATCTCCTCAGCTTGGACCTCCAGTTGAGCAGCAACCTGAAGATGAGATGTCAGAGGAGAACAGAGTCAGGAACACCACACAACAGCAGCTTTAGTTCCTTCTCAGACCACCCGATGTATTGGACGTTTTACCGGAGTTCTTTGCGTCCGAGGACTTTGATGTCCCGACAACACTCCTTTATTTCTTCAGAGGTGGCCGAGTGAGACTCCAGGTCTTGATTATCGAAGGTGATCTGGATGAAGAAGACAAAGTGAGGACTGCATGATGGGAAGAACTTTTCATGCAGCTGATTAACACCTCAACAGCACTATGGGATGTTTAGATCCATGTTTCTGACATCGACCCAAACAGTCATTTAATATTTAGTACCTGCTGGGTCCCAACCTGGTCCAAATTTTCCAGAAAATGTACATTTGAGAGCATTAAATTCATTAAAATCAACCCAGTGCATGTGTGTGACGACTGAATAGGACAGCGATTGTAGATTTTTTTTTCTTGATGCATTATCTAGAAAGGTACCTGGTCAACTCGTGTGTATTCAAACTCGTGCGTATAGGAAAAATAAGCAATTAGGGTTAAAAATTAGATTAGGGGTGAGAAAGGTTAGGGTTAGCAAAAGAAAAGAGGGGTAGGAATAAAGAAAGAGCAAATAGAAAAACATAAAATAAGGAATGAACGGTTAGGGTTAGGGAAAAGTAAACGGGTAGGGATCAAAAGGGTAAGAGAAGAAAGATAAAATAAGGGTTACGAGGTTAGGGTTAGGGAAAAAGAAACAGGGGTAGGGGTAGAAATAGAAATAATAAAACACTGATTTTACATTCACTCAATACGCATGATGTTGGAATATGCACGAGTTTGCATACGCACGAGTTGACCAGTATTCTCTAGAAAAAACTAAATTTCTGCATGCAAGCTGTTCCTTAACGTTCTGTAGGTGTTCAGGAACCTTGTTGTAAAGCTCCAGTAGAGGTGTTCTGAGGCTACACAAGCTTTAAAACAGGGAGAAAACCTGTATTCTCTATGTGATGTCAGTAAATGTAGATCAGCTGAAGTTCCTAGTTGTTCCACCAGGTGGAGCCTCTTCCTGTTTCATACTGTAGAGACCAGAGGAGGCGTCACTCAGACTACAGTTAAAGCAGAGAGCATTGTGGGATTTTAGCTAGCAACAGGCACCATGACAAAGACTAATGAGGAGGTTAATGACCACAGACCAGAGCTGATGCATTGAAGACTTAGCTAATGTTCTGTAGGTGTTCAGGAACCTTCTTGTCCAGCTCCGGTAGCACATTGTCTGGAATGTAGTGTTAGAGGTGGGGGTATACTGAGGGTCCACAACCTCCAAAAAAAAACAAAAAAACAATCTCTACAGCAGGTCCTCGGTTTACGACATCCTCAATCTACGGCGTTTCGAGGTTACGTTTCCATCTCTCATAAATTTATTCAGAAAGTCTTGTTCCATCATTCTGATGTACAGAGTTTGCGATGTGAAAACAAATTTTGCGCGGGAATTGGGTGGCGAGCGGAGCGCACGAATACATCACCAACGAGGAAGACGGCCTTGTTTACATTTGCCGGTTGTTCGCCACAGTGGATTGTACTACACTCCTTATATTTACTGGACAGTGTTTTTATGTCCTAGATCATGATTTTACCACTGTGTTTGCATCTGTGAGTGACATAGGAACTTATGTGTACTTATGTGACTTCTGACCTATGGCGAAAATCGCGTTACGTTGCATCCTAGGAATGAAAGTCTGACGTAAGTGGAGACCCCCCTCTAATGAATAATTAACGGCCCTTGAAAAAGATGCCAAATGGTCAAACCAGGTTGGTATTTGGACCCCAGAAAATCACTATAAGTGTACATTTATGGATGGATCCATGTGTAATTATTTGACCTTAAAAATGGGAAGGGGGGGGGGGTGCAAAATCTTCGATCCAGCCTGGTCTAATGTCTCCATAAAGTTCCTGTAAGTGTACTTTTATGGATGGATCCATGTTTCTACAAAAATATAGTCTTTGGTCGACATTTCTCCAACTTTAGAGGCTCTAACATCAGAAGAATCTGACAAAGTTTGACCAGACAAGGTTCCAGTTTTTAGATATTTAGACTAAATGTTGACGTGGACTCATTTGTCGGAGCACAAAAACTGGTGTTTAAAGGGGTTTATAAGTCACTATATGTGCAAAGTAACAAGCTGCTTCCATGCTGTTTTCATGTTGAAATTTAGCAACATATCAGGCTGTGTTAGCGTAGCTGAGTGACATAGGTACTTATGTACATATGCAGGTTCCAACTTGCAGCGAAAATTGGGCTATGCTTTGAAGTAGGAATGGAATTCTGACTTAAATTGAGACCCCCCCGTATTCTCTACATTCATGCCAGAAAATGCATTGTAGTTGTAGTACCTGGTTGTACCACCAGGTGGAGCCTCTTCCTATTTAGTTTAGTGCTGTAACAACCAGAGGAGGCATCACTGCGACTACAGTCAGTTAATGTTGGAGATCTTTGTGGGAGTTCAGCTAGCAGCGGGCACCATGACAAAGACTCATGTGTTGCTTAATGACCTCCGACCAGAGTTTATGTGTTAAAGCAAACAGGAAAGGACTACGACAGTGCTCCTATATATTAGTAATTAAAATAACGGAGCCGCCACAACAACATCAGAGCAGGGCAAGCGTCCACTCTGTTAACAATTAATCAATTAATAATTGATTATGCTGCGATTATCGGTTAAGTAAAATACTCAAACTGCCTGTGTTCTCCATTTAAGGCATCAGCAGACGTGAACCAAAGATTGGACTAAGTTTAGAGCTCAGTGTAAAAAAAACGCCTCCATCGGACACGAGAATCAAACCAACTCCAAGGCAGGAAAAGTTCAACAAGTTAAAAAGTTCAGAAATCTCACCTCACTGGCTTTTCCCAGGAAGTCTACAGCGTTGTCTGCCTTCAGGAAAGCTGTTACCGTGAAGCTGTGAAAGAGTGTCAGATCTCCGTCTGAGTATCCCTCCGCCTGGAACAGCGATGGATGAAACATTTACATGGTATGAGTGAGAACAATCACATCCACGTCACAGTAAATCCTGTGTACGCTTCAGATAAACGATCAGCCTCTGTGGTCTACCTACCTTTGGCTTCTTGTCTGGAATCAGCTCCCTCACCGTCTTGGCCTGAACCTCCACCTCTTTGAACGCATGTTTGGGGTCGAAGAACTTACTGTCAATTTTATCTGGGGCGACAAACCCTGGTGATGTCAAGAAAAACCCAGTTTAGACAGTGAAGAAACAGATATCTCTTCTATTTCCTGAACATCCATCTACAGGGGTCCTCGACTTACGCAAGTAGATTTTCGCCGCATGTTGGAACCTTGGCAAAAATGTAAACAAAGCCGTTCCATGCATCACGATATCGATCAGATCTTCAGGAAAGTCATGAATACCAAAGACGTTCGTGCATTTACGAGTCATTTTTCAAGAAGGTAACAGAATATGAATAGAAAAACAACAGAACAGCAGCAACAACAGAAGAGTTGGACTGGCAAAAAGTCAGTGAATGTAGCACAATCCAAGGTGGCGAAATAAAGTGAAACTAGTTACACATAACGAAATGCCATCGGTCAATGACGTCGTAAACTGAGGACCTACTGTATTCTCATCGTCTGATATTGTACCAACTCTTCCTGCAATTGATTGGTGTCAGGAGAGAAAACGTCAAACATCTGCAAAGCTGCATGTTCCGTCAGCTGCATTTCTTAAACCATCTATAATTGTGAGAAACTTCTGTTCAGGTCGGGCTCCTTTTAGGGCTGTACCCAAACAGAGACTACAGGCCGTCCTCCACTTACTAAATGTAAACAAAGCCCTAACGGGCATCACGATATCGATCAGATCTTCAGAAAAGTCATGAATACCAAACACTTTTCATGCATGTACGAATCATTTTACAAGCAGATAACAGAACATGTTGCACTGTTTTTACAACTTGAGTGTCTTACTCTAATTTAATTTCCATGGAGACGGCTTTCCTTTTCTTCAAAGCATCAGAAGAGTCTAACTTAGGCTTGGAGCCATAATGAAGGGCAAAAAGTTAGCGAATGTAGCACAATCCAAAGTGACGTACAACCGACAAATGTAGTGCTGCATAACGACATATTCGTCAACTCCACTAGCCAACAAGTTCCTCGTAACGACTAAACGCCGTAGGTCGAGGATGCCGTAAGCCAAGGACCTCCTGTATTTCTGAATATGAATAGATTTTGTAGCCGCGCTGACCCTGACAGATGACAAAGATCTCGGCCGACTCGTTCCTGGACGCCTGAGGCTTGGTGGCCTGAACCTTCTTGAAGAACTGCTGGAAGATCCAGAGCAGCGGCTGGTAGTCTTTGGAGCGGAAAACCTTGGTGACGAAAGATCCACCTTTGTTCAGGAACTCACAGGCCAACTTCAGAGCCATGAGGGTGAGATGAGCTGAGGAACAGAGTTTAGACAATAAAGTTAAACATCCAGAGTGGGAAATAAACCAGCCAGCAATGTGATCTGAACACAAACACGAGGAAATAATGACAGAAAACCTAACTCAGAGTTTCCACCAATAATCTAATTCAACCATTTTAATGGATCAACCGTCTGAGTCCTAAAACACACCAGTGGGTTTGAAAAGCATTTTATATTAAAATAAAATCTTCAAAATTACACTTTTCATTAAAGTCAGAAACTATATAAAAAATTCCAAAAATTGTTTGATTTTCAGCTTTCTGAAGGTCCTTGAACTAATCATTTGTTGAGAGCAATTCTGCTGAAAAGCTAAATTATTTTTTCTACATGTCTCACATAAAAACCTGCCCAAAATCTTATTTTTACGCTAACAAAATTCTGTTAAAAAAAAAATTGGAGCTCCCTGGTGTAACTGTGAAGTCATTAATGACTCAATTGTGAGCAATAATCAGGTGACAAAAATTCAGGGACTTTTTGTTTGAACTGCAAGAAGTGTTTACAAGAATGGAAACAAACTAAAATGTAAAGTATCTCTAACAGAGAGAGTCATTATTTTTCCCCAGTATTAATAACCGCTGTAAGCACTTGGAAAGATGTTGATTCCAGGTGTTTTCCATTTTTAAGATATTCAGCTTTTTTTCTCTTTTTCTAACCCTGTTTTGAGGAGAGATGCTGCTTTGTCCTCTAAATACGTTGCACTAACCTTCTAAACCCTAAAAAAATCACCAGTGGGCTTGAAATGCATTTTATCTTTCAATAAAATCTCCAAAATTACACATTTCACTCATCAGAAACCATAAAAAAAATGAAAACTGTTTCATCTTCAGCTTTCTGAAGGTTCTTGAACTAATCATCCATGGCGCCATTCTGTCAAAGTTAATGTGATGTTTCATTAAAATTGCTTTCAAAATTCGCCAAAAATTAAACTTTTACTTGAACAAACTTCTGTCAAAAACGAAAGATTATGAGCTCCTCGGTGTAACTGTGAAGTCGTTAACAATTCAGCTGCGACCAACAGTCAGGGGACAAAAACTCAGAGACTTTTTAGTTAAACTGCAGGAAGAGAGGAGAAAAGAATGGAAACAAACTAAAAGTAGTAAATATGTGTAGTATGTGGGGCCTTTCTTCACTTGGAAACTTGTTGATTCCAGGCTTTATAAGTTTTTGTACAAAACTAATCAAATAAATTTTTTTCAGATTTCTCGTCATTCAGACTGAGTTATCCGAGTGTTCTCTCCTTCATTGTTGTTCTGTTTCCAAAGAGCTGCAGGATTTTACATAAGAAAGGAGAAAATTATCGTCCAGATTTTTCCCATACAACTCAGTTTCTGGTGACTGACTGTGTTTTATCCTGACAGCAGCGTCAGTAAATCGTTCTGTCAGTTAAACCTCCACCGTTACCTTGTGAAAAGGCGTCATGTTGCCAATTGGCTCCGACGTTCGGCGCTCCGTCATTCAACACGACGTCCACCTTCCATGTTTGGAGTTCCTTTCTGAGCGCCTGACAACGACAGACAGCGGCTCAGAAACCACGCGAAATAAAAACTCTCCTGCAGCTTTCTGCAGCTTCCTCACCTGTCGGCATTTCTCGGTGGTGATGTCTTCCTGCAGCGTCACCACATTGGGGATCGGTTTGATGGGAACCAGATCGACACCTGACAAGAAGAAAAGCTCCTTAGAAAGTTCTCTGTCATACTCGAGTATAAATCTAATCTTTGCAACCAGGACATTTTACTGTTGCACGATCAGATAGTAGCATTAAACTCACCAATAATTAGACTGGAAACAGGCATAAACTTGGACGCCACCTGCAACCTGGAAAAGATTTAAAATCACAACTCAACACTTCAATACCAACGAAAAAACACACAGAAAAGGACAACTAGACACAAAATAACCATAAGCGGATTAAAACTAACTAAAAGTTCATGCAAACTGATGTTAAACCAATTAAAACAGCGGTAAACTGCAGCTTCAACACACAAAACTACGACTACAACATGTGAACAACTGCAAAGAGACACAAATCAATAAATCTGCTATGCAAATGAACTTTCCCTGGCTTTTACATAACTTTACTAGACCTCTTGAACTCCCTGCTGCTAATAGTCACAGTAAAATAAAAATGTGAGTTATTCTGGTGACAGCCTGACATTAGCATTGAAGCTAGGCTAAGCTACCACCTGTTTGACCCCATTTTCTGATTGTCTACGTGTGACAGAAACAAACGGACACAAAACACACGTTGACTTAAAGGCAAGCTGTCACAGAGTTGTCTCTTTCTCGTCTCCATGTGTCCTGACATGCGGTCTTCTACAAATAACCACCAGGCTACCTACCATCCACCCGGAGCGGCGCACAGATCCACCAGAGCTCTGGCTTTCTGCAGAAACTGGAACTTTCTGTTGAGCTGGATCAGTTTGAAGGAGGAACGAGACCGATAACCTGAAAACAGACGACAGGAGACGTTTACGGAAAGTCCACACGTCTGAAATCCACAGTTTTGAGAAGCTACACAGCTAATGCTAACATCAGCCTATACGTTACCTGTTTCTTTAGCCAGGTGGTAGAATTTATCCTTTCTGTTTTTTCCAACTTTAAGTTTCTTTCCCATTTTGTTTTTTGTCGCTGTGGCTTTACACCGGATTCAAATACAAAAAAGTCTCAGTCTATTTAAACACCTCACTCTTCCATGAAAACAACACGTGTAGCCGTAGTGTCGCAGATGGTTGACGTCACACCGTTTCTTCTTCTTCTTCTTCTTCTGAGTTTCCGGAAGGCTGGATGCCTTGCGGCACATTGCTGCCTCTCGCAGGTCAGGGTGAGAATGCAGAATTCAGACCATTCCTCCTTCCAAACATGTAGTCCTGTGGAGTTGATAAAGTGAAGGACTGCGTTCACCGTCCTTGCCTGGTTCTCTCTGGGATTAAGGAGACTCCTCATTGTGATTGAGTCCATTCCCTCGTGTGACAACTTGGCATAAAACTGTGTTCTTTGTTCCTCAAACAGGCTGCACTCCATAAACAGATGTTTCACAGTTTGCTGCTTCCTGCAGGCTCCACATAATCCGTCCTTATGTTTGCCGATTTTAGATAAATCCCATGCCAGTCCACAGTGTCCAAGTCCCAAACTTGGACACTGTGCGTTAATGACTCTTGTCATTAACGCAGAGTCTTTTCGCTCATGTCCAAGACAGCACTGGTCTACCTTTACACTGTTTTGTATTGAGAAGTAATGCCATCCTTTTCCTCATTCTCCCACTGCTTCTGCCACTGAGCTGTAACGACCTCCCTGAAGATGGAGCGACATTCAGATATCCCGATGCCCACAGCCAATTCCACCTCCCTCCTTAATGCCCTTTTAGCCGCCATATCCGTCATCTCGTTACCCTCTACACCAATATGGGCGGGCACCCACAGAAACCCTATCATGCCTCCGGCCTGCTCAATTCTATACAACAGAGTGAGGAGCTCCACCACCAAGTCTGGTCGGGCACCTGGTTGTTATCCCTCAAAGTCATTAGGACTGAAGCTGAGTCTGAGCATATGACTACCCTCCTCAGCTTGACCTCCTCCACCCACTGTAGAGTCCATATTATGGCAATTAACTCTGTTGTAAACACCGACACCCCCTCAGCCAGTCGCTTGAGCTGAACAATTTGAAAATCTGGGATGAAAGGCAAACCCTGATTTTCTTGTTTTGGGATCTTGGGCCCCATCTGTATAAATCTGTCGATAATGCTCCCAGTTGTTTTTCAGTCTTTCCATTACAAAGTCTGAGCCTACAGCACTTCCCTGTTCTTTTATGGTTTCCAGTATGCTAAAGTCTATTTCTGGTGTTGGTAGGAGCCATGGAGGCACAGCTGGCCAGAGAACGTGAGGGGCCACCCCTACCTTTTCCAACTCCAGCTTCTCCACTCGTTTACAAATATTAAAAATTAATTTTTTTTTAGACTATCCTCCCTCTCCCCACTCCCAGGCATCATCAAGTACAGAATTTGCTGGGTGCTCTCCTTGATGTGCCTGCAGCTTACCAATATACTGCATTGCGGGGGTCTGAAATTTTCAGAATTTGGGCTATAAAAAGCCTCGCCAGTGGTTTTTTGCATCTTTAAGTGGTTATTTCTCAGCCTCTAGACATACCAGAGAGCTGTGAGTTGGTAAACAAGGCCTCTGCATGTAGCTAGTGCCCCACAAACATCCCCAGGTGTTTCCCTACACTCTGCAGGCCGTGGGGGCTTGCTAAAAACACTAAAAATTAAGAGATACCTACTCACGAGTGGGGTTTGGGACCTTAAAAGTACTAGAAATACTGCACAGAAGTGTTCTAACAGCCCTGGGTTCCATTCTACACAAACTTGTGTGATAACTTAGCAAACTGGAGCTTTCTAGGTACCTCAGTTTGGAAAATATGAGCTCCCAAAGTTGGACGAGATTTTTAATTGGCTATTTTTGGTGGCAAAAATCTCAGTGTGGGACAGGTACCAGAGACCCCAAATTTTTCTACAAGACAGTTCCATCTGTCTTCTATCACTGTACAAAAAGCAGCAGGGTTATATTTGTAGTTACTGAGATATTCTTACTCAAAATGGCATGGGTGATGTCAAAATCGTTTTTTTGCTTTTCAGTACTTTAAATTGGGATACAAGTATTAGTAGTCATTCCAATGGTAGTATTATGTATGTTTTGTTCTTTTTGAAATGTTAGTTGTTAAAGGTGACTACCTTCAAAAAGTGTAATGGTATAACTTAGGTATACCTAAGTTATAACTTAGGTAGAGGTTCTTTTGCTTGTAACATGACATTGTACAATTAAATTTAACATTTTTAATCCCACTGCACTGATACTGTAAAATTCAACATTATTGTTGTATTTTTAAATTAATCAACCATAAACTACTACAGAGCTCCCTGAATTCAAGTTAGTACATGTAATTTGTATGTGTATGTTATAATTACATGGATGCATTGCAAATGGGTGTCAACATGTCATTACACTTTTTGAAGGTAGTCACCTTTAACAACTAACATTTCAAAAAGAACAAAACATACATAATACTACCATTGGAATGACTATGAATACTTGTATCCCAATTTAAAGTACTGAAAAGCAAAAAAATGTAATGCCCTTTTTGTGTCACAAGGTCTAGTTTAGAGCCATACCTGTAGATATCATGACATGTAAACCATTAATTGAGTGCCCCTTCCAGCCCCCCAAGAGCTTCCTGACAGAGAAAGCATTACATTCACTGCTTTCTCACATTTGGTCACAACATTATCAATATGTTTTTTCCATGTCAACTTTTCATCAAAACAAACACCTAAAAATTTGAATTCTCTTACACTCTTAATTGCTTGTCTGTATACAGTGGGTACGGAAAATATTCAGACTCCTTGAAATTTTTCACTCTCTGTGTCATTGCAGCCATTTGCCAAAATCAAAAAAGTTCATTTTATTTCTCATTAATGCACACTCAGCACCCCATCTTGACAGAAAAAAAACAGAAATGTAGAAATTTTTGCAAATGTATTAAAAAAGAAAAACTGAAATATCACATACCCACTGCATATCTGCAGACCGACCCACAGAAACAACATCATCGTCAAATTTGCTGATGACACAACAGTGGTTGGTCTGACCTCAGAGGGAGACGAGGCAGCCTACAGAGAGGAGGTCCAGAAACTCACAACCTGGTGTTCAGTAAACAGCCTGACACTAAACACTGCTAAAACAAAGTAGATCATCCTGGACTTCAGGAGGAACAGAACCGACCCGCCCCCCTTCTACATCAACGACGAGGTGTGGAGAGAGTCCACACATTCAGGTTCCTGAGAGTCCAGATCTCCGATGACCTCTCCTGGACAGATAACATCACAGCTGTCATAAAGAAGGCTCAGCAGCAGCTACACTTCTTGAGAGTCCTCAGAAAGCACAACCTGGACATGAAGCTGCTGCTGGCCTTCTACCGCTCATCCATAAAGAGTCTGCTGATGTTCTGTGTTTCCACCTGGAGCTGCACTGAGGCAGACAGAGTGAGGCTTCAGAGGATTGTTGGCTGTCCTCTCCCCTCCCTCATGGACATCTGCTCCTCCTGGTGCCTCAGCAGAGCCCAGAACATCATCAAGGACAGTTCACATCCCAGTTCTCGAATTTTTGATCTGTTGCCCTCTGGAAGGAGCTACAGATGCATTAAAGCGAGGACATGAGACATGACATAGATTTAAAAACAGCTTTTTTCCGAGAGCCATCAACACCCTGAACTCTCTCGTCTCGCATGCAACCAACAATATAGTGTAACTGTGCAATATACACCACTACCTCAGTCACTGTTATTTATATTCACTCCGGTATTTATACTGTATATGTGTCATTAGACTGTGGTGTTTTTTTGCACTGTCTCTAAGATTTTCTGGCACTGAAAAAGATAAACTCTGCATTCTCGTTTGGTTCTTACAGGTTTGATAGAGTTCATTAGTCATGAACAATTTTGGGGGGAATTTTTTGGTTTCTGGCACTTTTGAATAATTAAACAAGCCCGTCAGAGGATTAAAACAGCAGTTTGTTTATTAAAAAAATGATGTTGTCTCTGTATTTTTTAACTCTTTGCGAAGTCTTCATATGTTGGACATTTCTGTTTTAAATTATATTTTGAGTGAAATCCTCCTTTAAGCTGCACTTTTAGTGGTCCTCCAATGCGGTAGGTGGCGCTGTGTAAAAATAAAAAAGGCTCTGAAGCTGCTGGGACTCTGGCTGCTGCTGACTCTCCAGCAGAAATAACTTTCACTTTGTCACACTGAGGACTGCGAACTTCAACCTGACAATGTTCAGGACATATTCTGTCTACGGTGAGCTCTCTCTCTGCTGTGTTCAGTCTGTGTGCCACTAACGGTTTAATCCTGTTTTACTGAAGCTTTGATTCTGCTTTCAGCCTCTCAGTCAGTCACATGTTGGGCTTTATGGAACGGTTCAAACCAGCAGCTGATTATGGAGGAATCTGGAGCCCTCAGGCTGCTTGTTTACTGCACTTTAGTCATGTTTCTGTCCAGGCAAAGCAGTTTTTACAAGTTTGAGAGACTACAGTGTAGTACAGCTGTACAGTGTTTAGCCTGGACAGAAACATGAATTAGATGCTGGTGTTTGTTCTTCAGTTCATAACCCAAAGATATTCAGTAGATTAGAAACGAAAACAGGAAATATTCACATTAAGAAGCTGAGATCACAGAATTTTGAGGTTTTTTTTTTTTTTATTAAAAAGTTACTAAAACTGATCTATTAATTATTGAAATTGTTGGAAACTTATTTATTATTTTACAAATAGTCACTTCATTGTTCAGTCAGTTTGGATCATTTCAGAACACATCTGCTTATTACATATATATAAAATTGCAGGGAAATTTTGATAAAATTCCCCCTAAATTTCAATAACATGCCCACAAAATCACAGGAAAATTCCCATATAATTGCCACAAAATTCAGAAAAAATTCCAGTCAAAATCACACAAACATGCAGGAAAATTCAGATAAAATTCCCATGAAATTCCAGGAAAAGTCCCATAAAATTTTCATAAAATTACTGGAAAATTCTAATAAAATTCCTAGAACATTCGCACAAAATTCAAGGAAAATTAATTTAAAATTCCAGGAACATTTCTGTCATGGTCCTTCCCTCCTCGGTGCTACAGCCCTGGCCAGCAGACGATCCCAGCCGTTCGGACGCGGCTGCAGAGGGAGCGCAGCTGTGTCCGATCAGTCACGGGTTCATTCCAGGTGAAATGATCAGATATTCCTTGGGGGTGTTGCTGCACCATCTTCAAATGAGTCCTAAATTTGCATGCCATTAGATAGTCACAAAGGTACTTTCTATGCAAAATTGTAGACCTGTAGCTCAAATAGTTTCTGAGTTGTAGGGGTCTGAAATTTTCAGAATTTGGGCTATAAAAATAGCAATGCAAGAGCAAAACTTAAAATTCTGTAAATACCAATCATTTCTGTATAGGGTCATAGAGGATAGAAAGGGGAAAAAAATGCTTTTAAAATTTTTAAAATACAGTAAGTAATTCCAAAGTTACATGCTTTTACATTTCCATATTTAGACACTTTCGGTGAAATCTAATATCATTAAAACAATAGAAGATGATATGGACCACTTGACCAGAGTGAATGGGCAGAATATTCAGCTGCTCTCTGCACCAACTTCCCTATTCCATATTCCCGTGTGTCCCAAGCAGCACGGCGATCAGCTGTAGATGCTCCGCTCCGCTCGCTCGCCCCCCCCCCCAAAACTACGTTATTAACTCACAACAGTCACTGTACTGTAAAGTATATGTTCTATATTTAATGCGTATGTGTACAGGTTTCGAAAAAATAATGTTACTTACGGCAAAAATGGCAATGACTTCAGCCTCCTCTGCCTCTGAATCCACATCAGGTAGAAAAAACCTGTCACCACCATGTCTTTCTGTGAAGCGAAATCTAATTCCCTGTGAGATATGACGTCTCTGACATGCGGTTGCGTGGTGCGGAACACAAAAGAAAAATAGAGCAAAAAATTGCCTGCGTCCAGACTATAAGAGGAGGCGCGGGAAGGACTTTTTCAACTTTAATGGTTCATAATTCAAAAACTACATGGATTATTGAAAAAATAAAAACATGTATGCATTACTTAGACATAGCTGCATCTAACAGTCTTTGTTGTAAATAATAGCAACCCAGTGTTTAATTACTAGAGGACGCCAAAGCACAGCCTGCCCTTTTAGGCCAGTTTTTACCGCGGAGTGGGCCCTGAATCTGGCGTTGCTAATAAAAAGCCTCGCCAGGGTTTTGTGCATCTTTAAGTGGTTATTTCTCAGCCTCTAGACATACCAGAGAGCTGTGAGTTGGTAAACAAGGCCTCTGCATGTAGCTAGTGCCCCACAAACATCCCCAGGTGTTTCCCTACACTCTGCAGGCCATGGGAGCTTGCTAGAAATGCTAAAAATTAAGAGATACCTACTCACAAGTGGGGTTTGAGACCTTAAAAGTACTAGAAATACTGCACAGAAGTGTTCTAACACCCTTGGGTTCCATTCTACCCAAACTTGTGTGATAACTTAGCAAACTGGAGCTTTCTAGGTACCTCGGTTTGGAAAATATGAGCTCCCAAAGGTGGACGAGATTTTTAATTGGCTATTTTTGGTGGCAAAAATCTCAGTGTGGGACAGGTACCAGAGACCCCAAATTTTTCTACAAGACAGTTCTTTTTTTTTTTTTTTAATATTTTATTTTCATTTTTCATTATTTTAAACAAGACCAAACAGAACAAGGCTCAGATGCATAACATACCACCAGTCCAGTACAGATAAGTGCAGAGCACAGCGAGGAGGCAGGATAAATCAATAAAGAAGTGAATGAATAAAAATAAAATGTAGGAACAGGGGCTCAGTTTAAAGTCATTGTATGTTGGCCTTTTCAAAATGTGCCAGAAATGGATTCCACAAGTTCGTAAAAGTGTTTCTTGAGCCACTGCGGATTCTTTTCATTTGTAGTAGAAATAACATGTCCGTGACCCATGGTTGGAAAGAGGGAGGAAGGGGAGACTTCCATTCTTTCAATATTAATTTTTTTGCAACAATCAGTCCAAGTTCCAGTGATTTTTGCATTGTAGCAGGAATAGTCTTTGTTGATTGTGAGCAGCCAAAGATGACCAGTCCAGGGTCTGGCTGGAGTGGAATTTTATATGCTTTGGAGTACCAGTCGAATATTTTTGACCAGAAGCCTGTTAGTGAGGGGCAGGACCAAAAAGCATGAGACAAAGTACCTTCTGACACATTACACCTGTCACACACTGGGGAAACTGAAGGATAGATTTTGTGCAATCTGGCTTTGGAATAATGCAAGCGGTGGACAACCTTAAATTGAATTAATTGATGTCTACTGTTTACAGAGCAAGAATGAATCCAGGATAAACATTTGGTCCACATGGACTCAGGCAAGTCCAAACCTAGCTCTTCCCTCCAAGCATCCCTAGTTTTCACAGTGTGGGCAATAATACAATTATCAAATAATTTTACAATTTTAGAAATGAGATGCTTGGAGTTGGGATAAATTTCATGTTCAATTGGAAGATTTTGGAATCTTGGAATTTTTGACTGAATTTAATGTCTGACCTGTAAATACCGAAAGAAATGTGAGTAAGATAAGTCGTATTTTTCTTTCAGTTGATTGAATGATGCAAATTTACCATCAATGTACAGGTCAATAATTGACACTAAGCCCTTCTGTCTCCACTCATGATAAGACTTGTCATGCCAAGGGGGTGTGAAGCACTGGTTAAAGCATAAAGGTGTTTGTACTGACGTATTTGGTAGTGCCAGAAATCTCCTTATCGTGTTTAAAATTTTGACGGACTGTCTTAATATAAAGCACAAATTCTTGCAGGACTCTGGTTTTTCAAATTTGGAAAATAACATAGCTGGTAAAGAAGAATTCTTGATAGAGTTGGCCTCCATCTTAAGCCACAGTGGGGCTGCCTGATTGTCTTGAATCCCATGCTGCCAAAACATTAATGCCCTTGCGTTGGCTGCCCAGTAATAATGTTTGAATATTGGTAGGCCTAACCCTCCCTCCGCTTTCGGCTTCTGTAAGTGCACTTTTGAAATTCTGGCGTTCCTACCATTCCAAATATAGGAAAGGATAATAGAATCCAAGTCTTTGAAAAAAGCTGATGTGAGATAGATTGGGAGATTTTGACACAAATACAAAAATCTGGGTAGAGAGATCATTTTAATTGAGTTTATGCGTCCAACCATTAATAGCGGCAGTCGTTTCCAACATTCAATATTCTGTTTTAATCCTGAAACAAATTCTGCAAAATTCAATTTGAATATAAATTTTGGATCTTTAGGTATAGTCAAACCAAGGTAGGTAAAATGATCATTAACTACTTTGAATGGAACACTTTCCAAAAAACCTGGTGAATAGCCTTTGGTAAGAGGCATAAACTCACTCTTTGACCAGTTAATGGTGTACCCTGATATTTTACCAAAAGATGTAATCAGGTGAAGAAGAGGAGGGACTGACTCTTCAGCATTACATAGATACAGTATTACATCATCAGCATATAAACTGATAATTGTTTCTATTCCTCCAACCTGAAGCCCATTTAAATGTGGGTGCGCTCTTATTGCTACAGCAAGAGGTTCCAGCGCAATAGCGAAGAGTGCTGGCGACAGTGGACAGCCCTGCTGAACTGATCGTTGTAAGAGAAACGGAGCTGACCGATCACCATTTGTCAGTACAGAGCACAACGGATTTGCATATATCAATTTCACCCAAGATATAAAAGTTCCTCCGAATCCAAATCTACGCAATGACTCAAACATATAGGGCCACTCCACTTGATCAAAAGCTTTATGTGCATCAAGAGACAGTATGGAAGCTCCTTTACGGTCACTGTGTCAGAGTAAATAGTATTGAGCAGTCGTCTAACATTGGAAAAGGAAAGTCTACCGGGAATAAACCCTGTCTGGTCAGGGTGAATGATAGATGTTAAATGCTTGTTCAATCTTGTCGCCAGAATTTTAGCTATTATCTTACGGTCAACATTTTGGAGTGCAATTGGCCTGAAGCTAGCAGGATCTGTTTCATCTTTGCCCTTTTTTAAAATAAGAGAAATGTTAGCTTCATAGAGCGTATTTGGTAACTGTTCATTTTTTTTGGAATTAAGAATCATCCTGAGTAGGAGTGGTGCAAGGATATCACAAAATTTCTTATAAAATTCTGAGCTAAAGCCATCAGGCCCGGCAGCTTTATTTGATGGAAATGACTTTATAGCAGTGATAACTTCCTGCAGGGTAAAATCAGTATCAAGGTATTTCCTAGCAATGTCGTTCAACCTGGGTAACACAAGAGTGTCAAAGAAATCATTAAAATTGGATTGTGAAACTGCATGTTTAGAGGAGTAGAGTTCGCGATAGAACTCGCTAAATCGACGGTTTATGTCAGCAGGATTGGTTATAAGAGTACCTGTTTTAGATTTAATGCTATAATTTGCTCTAGAAGCATGAACACCCCTAAGCTGTCTTGCTAACAGTTTACCAGGTTTATCTCCAAGCTCAAAATTTTTTTGCCTTAACTTCAAAAGTAAATTATTGACTTGATCACTCATAATACCACTATATTCATATTTAAGCTTCATTATCTCTTTGTAGTGATCAGGTGATTTGGAAATTTGATATATTCTTTCCAAAGCAGGAAGTGAGCTGTTAATTTCAAGTAATCGCCTCTCTTTTTCTTTTTTAAGGGCTGACGTATAAGAGATTATATCCCCACGCAAAACTACTGTTAACGTTTCCCACAAGATGGAATCAGACGCTTCACATTGTCGTTTAATTCTATAAAATTCTTCAATTTAGTGGTGATAGTTTTAATAAAACTGTCATCGTTAAGAAGATTTGGATTAAAACGCCAAGAATAAGTCTGTTTTGACAGAGAAAGATTTAATGTAATTATTAGGGGACTGTGATCTGAGATTAATATATTATGATATTTGGAATTTGTGATCTGTGAGATAAGGTGAGAGCTGATTAAAAAATAATCAATCCTACTGTAGGATTTGTGTACATGAGAATAAAATGAGTACTCTCTGCTTGTAGGATGCTGTATCCTCCAAATATCCACTAGATTTCTGGTTTTTAGAAGGTTGTTTACAAGTCGCACTGATGCAAATTCTGGTGGTGGGCGCGTAGATAGTTTGTCCAGAAAAGGATCCAGATAACAATTAAGATCTCCAGCTATTATTATGTTTGAGTCATTATCGTCTGGAAGTATGTCAAAAACCCTTTTAAAAAAACTGGGCTCATCCGTATTCGGGCCATATACATTAAGAAGAGTTAATGGGAATGAGTTTATATTACCAGTGACCATAACTTATCTACCAAGAGGGTCATACATTACAGAGGTTACCTGAAATGGGATATTCTTTTTAAATAATATTGCCACCCCACGGGCATGAGAGGTGAATGATGATTGATAAATTTGAGATATCCAATTACACTTTAACCTGTGTTGCATAGTTGCTTTGATATGGGTCTCTTGTAAAAACATTATATCTGCAGACAAAGACTTAAGGTGTTTAAACACCTTTCCTCTTTTTACAACACTACCAAGCCCTTTAACATTCCATGAAACCAAATTTAAATCCCTGCCTCCAACCTGTAAGCTTCCTTGTGTACTACTTATTCAGAAAATATAAGAAAAATAGAACAGTGTACATACGAATAATCCAATCTGGATGGTGTATTTTTACGTATTCTGATGAAATGAAACATTGCATCTGAGCCACAGAACAAGAACAAACACAAACTACCCCCAACACTGCGTCTCCTGAACCTGACGCATGACGTTCCTTTTTTATCAAAACCGGAGCTGCCGGACAAATAGTAGATCTGACACGAGTCACGGCGCCCTCCACCACAACATTATATTGACCTCAAAATATGATTAATAACACCATTGAAATAAAATGAACAAAAGCCCTCAAGGAAATTAAGTACCATCAATGTCTATAATTAATAATTGGATAATTATTAAATTGAAGCGATAATGCACAGTTTCAGGTTCAGTCCAAAGCGTGACGCTCTAAACCCGAAAATAAGGAACAATCTCACCTTGATTAGGCTATAGGAGTTATTATCAACATTGCTCAGATTTCACCTCACTCATTTGCTGAAGCGCCACGTTTCTTCTGTGACAAAGCCACTTTTGCTGCTTCTGGATCTTTAAAAGTCTCGGCGGCGCCATCATTACTCCAATGCAAAAAGAGTCGGGCGGGGTATCGTAGGTAATGCTTTATTCCCTCATCTCTCAGGGCTTTCATCACGTCACGGAAGGCACGGCGCTGGTTCATCACTTCGTTGGTATAGTCCGGGAAAATCTGAATTTTGTTTCCTTTGTACTCCATCGGCTGGAGCCAGCTCAGGCGTATAATCAGCTCCTTAACTTGAAAGTGGTGGATACGGGCCATGATGACGTGAGGCCTGCTGCCCGGTGCTGATTTAGGTTGCGGAGAACGATGTGCCCGATCAACTTTCACTGGTTGTGGGAAATGTTGCTTTCCCAGTAATTCAGGAATAAGTCTGGAAACAAAGTCAGTTGGTCTTCCTCCCTCAGACTCTTCTTTTATGCCAATAATCCTGATATTGTGTCTGCGGGAATGACCCTCCAAGTCTAGCAGTTTGGTTTGGAGCTGGCTGGCGTACTTGGCTAAATCCTCATACTTGGCTTCAAGGGCTTCCATGCGCTCGTCAAGTGGTAGTCTGTTCTTGACTCACCATTCGATTCTGCAGGTCCGTTTGTGCTGACAGTATAGACTGAAACTTGGTATCAAAGGCATCAAAGCGCTCATCCAGCTTCTCCAAAATTGACTGGGACATCTCCTTACACATTTCTTTGCATATCTTGTAGGTTTGGGTTTTATCCTCTGGAATGCCAGCGCTAGCTGTAACTCTAGTAGAGATTTCGCTGAGACGGCCATCGTTAGCATTAAGCCCGCTAGCATTAGCACTGCCGATGTATCCGTCGATGGTTTTGCTTTTGCTTGAGGCGTTTACCTTTTTTGACATCTTCGGATTTTCAACGTGGGTCGAGTGAGACGGTTAATGAGCAAAAAATCAACTCCTGAGTGGGATTATCGTGGTGTGAGGCAAATTTGTAGAGGTTGTGGTGGAGAGCACAAGCTAAACACGCCTACATCCCACGCTCGCACACTAGCGCCCCCACAAGACAGTTCTATCTGTCTTCTATCACTGTACAAAAAACCAGCAGGGTTATATTTGTAGTTACTGAGATATTCTATTAACTATTCTTTAACATATACCTAAGTTATACCTTAGTTAAAACTTAAAATAACCTATACCTAACTACTAACATTTCAAAAAGAACAAAACATACATAATACTACCATTGGAATGACTACTAATACTTGTATCCCAATTTAAAGTAGTGAAAAGCAAAAAAAAAACCATTTGGACATTACCCATGCCATTTTGAGTAAGAATATCTCAAATTCCCATAAAATTGCCATAAAATTTCATGAAAATTACTCTGAAAAGTCCACAAAATTGCAAGGAAATTGCCATAAAATTCCAGGAAAAGTCCAATAAAGTTCCAGGATAATTCCATGAAAAATTCATGAAGGTTCCAATAAAGTTCTGAAAAAAATCCCAAAAGCAGAATTTCTTTTATTTAACAAAAATGGCCAAAAAACAACCCTGGAATTAACATGTACAATATTTACCCCAGTGTCCCCAAATGAAAACATTAAAAACCTTTCAAAGAGTCTTCTTCTGTCTTAAAGTCATTCAATGAGCAGGCGGTAAATGTAATAGTTGACATGTGATGAATTATTGGATTAATCGCTGCAACATATTCAGGCTTTCTTTGCGTTCGCTGGCTCGACAAAATCTGAAGAGACAATCAGAGACATGGGTACGTTAAATATTTAGTCTGATCTGTGTTCTATCAGCTGCAGGACCAGCAGTGTTGAACACACCGGGCTGTAAATCAGGACCAGACAAAAACACACATTTATCCTTTTTCTGCATCAGTAAATGAATGCATGGCAACATACGGAGTGTGTCCTGCAGCTGCACAGCTTTGTTCAATGGGACCACTAACATGCTGCTCAGCAGGTTTGAGGGCAGCGCTTCTGACAGCAGATTTAAACCCCAGACACAGAACAGAAGCTCCTCTGGAACAGGCTAGCTGTGTAGCATCTAGGGATACAAACAATTAATCGATTAATCGATAATTGCAATTAATTGCGTTTTGCACTCATTATTCCCCGCCAGCCCACTTGACGCCAGACGTCCTTGGAGCACACGCGGGAACACAAGAGAAGCTGGCCTCTGACGACAACAACAAGACAAACGAGAAGCGGTAAGCTGGCAGGATGAAGAGGACAAGACAAAGACGCCAAATGCACAATCTGTGGAAGCATTTTAAAGTACAGCTCCTCCACAACTTCGCTAAATTATCACCTCAATACGTCACATTCAGCTGTGCTGCAAGGAGCGAGTAGCTCTCAGCCGACAATCACCGCAGCGTTGGGACGAAGAGTATGTGACTCCACGAAGGCAGAGGGCATTACCCAGCGGATATGTGACATGGTTACTACAGACATGCTGCCAATAAATGTCGTTGAAGGACAGAGGTTTACAGAGGTAATAAAGTACATCGGGCCAGGATACGATATTCCCTCTAGAACAACAATAACCACCCGCATGGAAGCAAGCTATGCGAGGAAGAAGGCAGAGTTAAAAACACAACTTACAACTGCGAATGTAGCCCTCACAAAGGACTGTTCCATTGAATGTGTTGTTCCCTGCTGTTAAGAATAAATGTTTTATTAAGGAATATGATTTGTATTTTCTCTTTCACAAGAAAGATAGCATTTTTGTAGAAAGGAACCTATTGATTCAGAGGGAAATTCAGCTTCTCAGAAAAATTGCCGCTTATCAGTTAATCGATCATCGATCGATAAGATGAAACAACTATCGATTTATGAATTACTTGATAATTTGCATCCCTAATAGCATCAGTTACTATGGTGATCTAGTGGTGCAGCATCGGTTACCGTGGCGATCCAGCTGTGTAGCATCGGTTACCGTGGCGATCCGGTAAATCAATACTCTGGCTTTAAGTTCACCATACCTGTGAACCTGTTAGTCTGTCTTTGTATTTCAGTTCTCTGTTCTCCATTTAACTCTGTACAGCTGATATCAGCAAATAGCTGTTGATTGTGTCTTCTAAGGCCTTTAGGTGTGTTTGTTTATGTCACCAGGAAGCAACAGTGACTCAGATGGTACAGCAGCAGCACCAGCTTCAAGTTCGCTGTATCGACCCATTATGCCTCCCACAATCTTGAGGAGCACACAGACTTCCTCAGTTAATCTGTTTGGAGGTGAGCTTCTGGTCTGGCATCTCCACCACCATCGGTGTGTGTGTGTGTGTGTGTGTGTGTGTGTGTGTGTGTGTTCTTGTACTTGCTACATGGTGAGTACCATTTTCTGCTTTTAACTATCAAAGTGAGGACATTTTTACAAAGTGAGGACATTTTGGCCGGTCCTCACTTTGAAACAGCCATGTTTGAGGGTGAAGACTTGTTTTTAGAGAACAGGTATGAATTGAGGTTTGGTTAGGGTTAGGGTAAGGATTAAGTTTAGGCAATCAGTTGTGATGGTTAAGGTTAGGGTAAGGCTCTAGGAAATGCATTACGCCTATGGATGTCCTCACTAAGATAGAAGTACAAACATGTGTGTGTGTGTGTGTGTGTGTGTTGAAATGGGTGAATGAAAAATGACAATGTAAAGCTCTTTCTAGAACCTTAGGTTTGTGTGTCACACGCAACTCAGTCACATTTATACTCCAGAGAATGCTAGGTTTGAGAAAATCCGGTCTGCATTTTTGATCCTACACTAAATGTATCTCTAAGGTCCTACATGTGTCTCACAGCCAAACTGTGACAGTTGGCATCCCTGTGTTCGTCAGGTACAGTTACTGTGGCCACACTTTCCATGCTTCATGACGCAGTTTGATGATGTCATCATTTACGGGCGGTAAATGCAGGCGAAATCCAGGAATTTTATCGGTTTTCTTTATTGACAAAAATACCCATGATGATATTGACCGATATTACATTTTTATGCCAATATCAATGGGCCGAAATTATCGGACATTCCTAGTAGCAATCACAGATGTTGATTATGAAGATAGTTTGTATCGCTCACAGATAGTACCATCAGTCATTGATAATAGTATCAATGACAGATATTGGGTGTAAATCACAGATAATGATATCAATCACAAATAGTAGCATCAATCATTGATAATGGTATCAATGACATATTAAATATCAATCACAGATAATGGGTATCAGTTCAAAATACCAGTGAACCTGTTAGTCTTTTTTTTCAGTTCTCTGTTCTCCATTTAACTCTGTACAGCTGATATCAGCAAACAGCTGTTGATTGTGTCTTCTAAAGCCTTTAGGTGTGTTTGTTTATGTCACCAGGAGGCAACAGTGACTCAGATGGTACAGCAGCAGCACCAGCTTCAAGTTCGCTGTATCGACCCATTATGCCTCCCACAATCTTGAGGAGCACACAGAATCCCTACTCGTTTGGAGGTGAGCTTCTTGCCCAGTGTGTGTATCAGACACGATAATGGACATTAATCGGTATTAAACATTGATAATGGGTATCAATCACTGATAATGGATACCAATCACATTTAATGGTATCAATCACATATTTTGATTATGAAGATAGTTTGTATCACTCACAGATAATATCAATCAGATAGTAGCATCAGTCATTGATAATAGAATCAGTGGCATATATTAGGTATCAGTCACTGATAATGGGTATCAGTTCAACATAGCGGTGAACCTGTTGGTCTGTCTTTGTATTTCAGTTCTCTGTTCTCCACTTAACTCTGTACAGCTGATATCAGCAAACAGCTGTTGATTGTGTCTTCTAAAGCCTTTAGGTGTGTTTGTTTATGTCACCAGGAGGCAACAGTGACTCAAATGATGTGTTAGTAGCACCAGCTTCAGGTTTGCTGTATCGACCTGTTCAGCATCGCAGAATCCTGAGGAACACACAAACCTCCCATGTTTTCCTGTTAGGAGGTGAGCTTCTTCTCTGGCATCTCCACCACCCTCGTTGTGTGTGTGTTGAAATGAGTGAATAAAAAAAAAAATGACATTGCGAAGCTCTTTCTGGAACCTGAGGTTAACAGGTTTGTTATTCTGTTGTTCAGAAGAGTGTTAGAACTGTGAAAACAGCTTTCCACTGATGAAACCCCAAATGACAAATGTCTTATTTTGTCCAAAACCATGAGATGTTTCATTTACTATCATAGAGGATTGTAGAAACTATTGAATAGTTGACAATGAGTTATTTGATGAATCTTTGCTGCTCTATTATGATGAAAGTTGGACACAGTCAGGCTTAGTTTGAGGTAGCTGGTTCAACAAAACCGAAAACCACAATGAGAGACAAAAATCAACAGTCAGAGAATATGAGATTAAAGACAACTTCAGTCCATCCATCCATCCATCCATTTTCTTCCGCTTATCCGGGGCCGGGTCGTGGAGGCAGCAGGAGAAGCAGGTCGTTCCAGACGTCCCTCTCCCCAGCGACGCGTTCCACCTCTTCCTCCTCCCAGACGGATGTGCTCGGAAAACTTCCAATGGAAGTCTCCCTGGAGGCATCCGAATCAGATGGCCAAAACGATGCGAATGTGCAGCGGCTCTACTCCGAGCTCCCTTCAGATCTCTGAGCTCCTCACTCTATCTCTAAGGCTGAGTCCAGCCACCCTACGGAGAAGGCTCATTTTGGCCGCTTGTATCAGCGATCTTGTTCTTTTGGTCACTACCCAAAGCTCATGACCATAGGTGAGGGTTGGAACGTAGATGGATGGTAAATTGAGAGCTTCTCCTTGAGGGTCAGCTCCCTCTTCACCACGACGGTTCGGTACAACGCCCGCATTACTGCTGACGCCGCACCAATCCACCTGCCCATCTCTCACTCCATTTTCCCATCACTCGTGAACAAGATCCCGAGATACTTGAACACATTCGCTTGGGGAAGCTACTCCCCCCAACCCAGAGGGAGCAATCCACGGATTTCCGGCAGAGAACCATGGCCTCGGACTTGGAGGTGCTGATCCACATCCCCGCCGCTTCACACTCGGGTGCAAACTGCTCCAGGGCGTGCTGGAGGTCACGGTCTGAGGACGCCAACAAAACCACATCATCCGCAAAAAGCAGGGATGCAATCCTGAGGCCCTCAAACCGGACACCCTCCCCACCATGACTGCACCTTGAAATCCTGTCCATGAAGACCACAGACAGAATTGGAGACAAGGGGCAGCCTTGGTGGAGTCCAACACCCACTGGAAACGTGTCTGATTTAGTGCTGAGTATGCAGACACAGCTCTCACTTTGGTCGTACAGGGACTGAACAGCTCGTAGCAACGAGCCCGGTGCCCCATACTCCCGTAGTACCCCCCCACAGTGCCCCTCGGGGGACACGGTCATAGGCCTTCTCCAGATCCACAAAACACATGTAGACTGGCAGGTCATGCTCCCACGACCCTCTCAGCAGCACCGCAAGAGTCAAGAGCTGGTCCGCTGTTCTACGACCGGGACGGAATCCACATTGCTCCTCCTGAATCCGAGGTTCGACAATCGGTCAGAGCCTCCCTTCCAGCACCCTTAACTTGAATCTATTAGAAATAATGTGTCAATAACAGATAATGGATGACAGTCACTGATAGTAGTATCAATCAAAGACCATGGGTATCAATCACATATGGATAATAGTATCAATGACTGATATTAAGTATCAATCACTGATAATGGATATCAGTTCAACATACCTGTGAACCTGTTAGTCTGTCTTTTTATTTCAGTTCTCTGTTTTCCATTTAACTCTGTACAACTGATATCAGCAAACAACTGTTGATTGTGTCTTCTAAAGCCTCTAGGTGTGTTTGTTTTTGTCACCAGGAGGCAGCAGTGACTTAGATGGTATCTTCCATCACACACACTGTTGGTGTGTTTGTGTTTGAATGAGAAACTCATTGTCTGGCTTTGCATAGATTATGGCTGAGGGTAGCAGGTACTATAGAAGTGTCTGCACTTAAATAGCAGAAATTTTACTTTCTTCTAAATGTCCTCAGGTGTTACCAGTGGAAACAGAAATGGTGACTAATGTTCGTTTTTAACGTTTTGAAGGTAAATGGTACTTTTTCCTTTACTTTTTCCTGCTTCTAAACAGAAGCGATGCCACGAGCCATTGAGGAGCTGAGGATTGTGCTGGTGGGGAAGACTGGATCGGGGAAGAGCGCCTCAGGAAACACCATTCTTGGCTCTAACTCCTTTAAAATAGTGATGAGCCCCAAGTCCATTACTGACGAGTGCTCCAAGGCCAGAGCGACGGTTGACGGACAAGACGTGGTGGTTATCGACACCCCGGGTCTGTTTGACACCAGCCAACAGGTGAACTCCACATGTAAACACATCAGCCAGTGCATCTATTACGCTTCTCCAGGACCCCACGTCTTCCTGATCGTCATCGGACTGGGCAGGTTCACAGAGGAAGAGATGAAGACAGTGCAGCTGATTCAGGAGCTGTTTGGCCAGGCTGCAGACAGATACAGCATGGTTCTGTTCACTCGAGGCGACGACCTCAAAGGAACCACTATCGAGGAGTTCATCGGGAGCTCCCCTGAACTCCAGGATCTGGTGAACAGATGCCACGGCCAGTACCACGTCTTTAATAATAACCTGAAGACTGGCCCTCAGGTCAGCGAGCTGCTTCAGAAGATCAGAAATATAGTGAGGAACAACAGAGGAAGCCACTACACCAGCAAGATGTTCCAGGAAGCAGAAAGGGCAATTGAAGAGGAGAAACAGCGCATCCTGAAAGAGAAGGAGGCAGAAATGCACAAGGAAAAGGAGCAACTGAGGAGTGAAATGCAAGCAGTATACGAAGAACAGCTGAGAGAGCTGAAGGAATATCACGAGTCTGAAAGGATGGAGGACAGAAGAGTCCGATACCAAGAAAACCAGGCAATGCAGGCCAGGTTGAATAACCTGACATGGGAGCGTGACAGATTTATCAATGCAAAGGTGGAGATGGAAACGGAGATGCACAGGGAGAGGCAAAATATGGAGCTGGTGGTGGCGAGGGAGCGTCAGGACAGGGAACAGATGCAGGAGGAGATGCAGAATATGTTTTATTCCTTAAGCATGCAGAACAATCAGAACATGATGGCGATGCAGCAGCAGCAGCAACAGGAGATACAAAGGCAGCTGTGGCTTAGAGATGATGCAGTGAGGAGGGAAAGAGCTCAATGGGAAGCAGATAAAGCTCAGTTAAAGGCACAGTATGAAAGAGAGCTGGAAGCCAAGGAGAAAGCTTTGGAGAAAAAGTATGAAAGAAATGCCAGATTAGAAGTTGAAAATGGAAGTCGAGCAATGGGTACCGTCCTCAATGTAGTCACAGAATTTTGTAGAAATCCACTGATGACCATTTTTAAGTCCATATTCAGCTAGCTTATAGCACAGGCGTAGATTTCAGGAGCAATGCCGGGACAGTAGTTAGAAGACATGCATTAGTCTCATTGCCAATATTCTGAAAAATGTTCACTTATTGTGTCTGAATTTTATTTCTGTCACCCACTCATGTTACTTTTGTTTTGTTTTTAATGCACTTTATGTCAATGCACTAAAAAATGTGTTTTAAGCAACATTAATCTGTAACGCTTAATAAATTCCAAACACAGAAATGTGATGTCTATAAACTGTATTCATCTGTCACCCAATCATGTAAAGTTATTTTTTCTTGATGCAATTTATTTAATGTAGTTAAAAAAAATCATGAGCAGCATTAGTCTGTAACAATAAATGACAAAAACAGATTTGTGTGTTTGTAATTATTAAGCTTCTGAAAAGACTGCAGTGACCACGAAGAGACAGAAAACATGCGCGAGAATCACCACCAACATGACAAAAGAACTTCTACCAATAGACTGGTTCCATTTCCCAGAAAAGGGCTGACTTTAAAAGCGTAAGGCACGTCTCTTCAGCAATGTTCCAGTGACTGATCCTGAAGGACTTGTGTATGCAGAATCCACTTTTTGGACATGAATTTTTGTGTTGTTTGTGAGTGAAATATTCAAACTGGCTGCTGTGCGAACAATAAGGCTTTATTACAAAGATAATGATCCAAGACCCACCCGCTAATTCAGCAATTTTGAGTAAAATTATTGACATCCAAACAAAAACACATATTTCAAGAAAATAATTTGACTTGTTCATTCTTTGCATTTTTCAGGCTTTTTTGAAAATGCTGCAAAATTTCAACAGTGGGTCTTGGCGAAAAAAATATTACTCCTTTATTTTTAACAAAGTCCACAGATGATTAGGCATTGATGATTCAATAATATTAAAATATTATCTTGAAATAAATTTTATTGATATGAAATACAATGTTTTTAATACCTAGCTTGCTTGGACATGAGTCACTGTTCTTACTGTGATATTGTCCATGAACACTCGGTGCACCGGCTGGACAAACCCAACTCTGATTTAGGGCCTCTGGTTATGCCCTCTGCTGCAGATATCAGTAGATTCATTCCCATAATGAACAAGATGGATGAGATGCTCCACCCTGTTGGAATTCCCTTTTGGAGGTCCAACCAACCGGTGGTGAAAAGGGCTGATGTAAATCTGAGTTTGAACCCAGCAAGATAGCTGGTGATCATGTCTTGAATCACTACTGGGATGTAATAGTGGTCAAGTCCTTCTTGGATAAGGTCATGTGAGATTGACCCATAAGCATTGAAGGTATGTCCAAACTTCTGACTGGTAGTGTACCTGTAAATAAACTGTTAATCCTTTACAAAACAACAGAGTTAAGCTTTAACCTTAACCCCATAACCCATATATATAAACACAGTACAGACCCTGTATATTGCCATAGGGGGCTCAATTGATGAATTTACTCATGACTTATGATGGGGCCGTGTGTAAATAAGTAGCACTCATTAATGCCTCCAAATTACATGTATTACACTTTTTTAAAAATAATAATTTGAGCTGTGTCAGTAAACATCTTTAAATAAATGTAGCAATTTCACAACCGTGGGTCTCAGTGGGCTCATCGCTTACAATGAATTTTCAACAATTCTTGTATGACCGCACCAATTTCCCACCAGAGCTCCCTTGGATCTTTTCTTATTACTGCTGTTGCATTGATAAATATTTTTTAAAGCTAACTTTACAATTTTAGACTACTACACAGGCAAAAATTTATGATATATGTCGTAATACCGTTGGGCACTAAAGTTGCATTTGATCTTTCTGCCATGTTTTACGTCCGTTGCCAAGGGCAACAAAATTTAGCTGGGTATATTCATGAAATCAGTTAAGCACACTACAAGTGTCCAAAAAATGCAATATGCCATGAGCTGAAGAGAAATGCTGTGGGATGTGTACTTCAAGCAAATGGAATCAGTTTATAAGAGACACAAGAAGGAGATGCAGAGTGAGCAAAAATGACACAGAATAAGAAAAAAAATATGTTTTCTGAAAAAAATGACCAGGCATTAGGAAAGAAAAATGTGGCAAAAGTGAACTCTGCTGAAATACATTAAAAATAAATGTTACATCATGCAAGTAAATTAATGTGACTTTAGGGAAAAACCCTCCAGTGTACGACGTAAGACGTTTAGCTGAGGGTGAAATTACACCTTCCAGGTCTGAAAATGTAAAATTCTCAAAAACAAGGCAACATTTTTAACTGAACTTAGTGAAGAACAAATAACTAAACTCTGAACAAACATAGTTTCTGAATGTGGTCTGACTGAGCCACCTTTCCCCTCAGGTCCACCTGAGAGGAGGTGAAAGGTGGGACAGGAAGCTCCACCTGCACCGAGGAGCACCAGAATACTTTCACTTTGTCCACACCGAGGATTGAAACCTGTCACTTCAACCTGACGATGGCCAGCAAACATCCTGTCCACGGTGAGTTCTGTCACTTTAACTCTGAACACTTTTCTTGAAGTGTTTGTTTCTGCTTTCAGCCTCTCCGTCAGTCAGATGTTGTGTTTTATGCAGCGCTTCACTCTCTGACCTCCATTTAAAGCCGCTGATAGCAGCCAACAGCTGTTTATGGTGTCTTCTAATGTCTTTACAAGTCTTTGTTTATTGCTTTTTATTTAGTGCATTAAACTGATAAATCTGTCATGTTTCCTTGTGGAGGACAGAAGGTGTTTATTTACAACATGTGAAATCGGTAGATTAAATACTCTGAACACAGAGCCAAACAGTAAACTAAGCAAACCAGGGGAGTGAGCTAGAGGTGAGAAAACAATCAAACTACACTAAAAGTTAACTTGGACTAACTGAACACAACAAAACAAGAACAGAAAACTTCCAGTAGAGCTACTAGGAATAACACAAACACTTCTGCTGTGTGGCAGTGAACGGTCCAAGGTGCAGAGATGAGGGTTAGACAGGAAACCAGTGAGGGAGTGGAAAAGCTGATGATCTGGCAGAGAGTGAAGTCTGAGGCAGAGTTTTATTATCCGAGTGATAACTGGTGAGGAAACCTGTGCTCAGGAGCTGCTGACTGCTGCTGATTAGGAAACAGCTCACAGAGATTAGGACAGAGGGAAAGGAGAGAATGCTGGGACAAGGATCCTGACAAATCCCATTTTCTAAATACCTGTAAACTGTCACAGCGTGGGTCTGCGACAAAATACAGCTGACCAGAGTTCAAATAAAATAATAAGAAAAACACTCAGAGAGCACAGTACTCTGACAAGACTGTTTAGTCATTGGATCGTTCCAGACGGATCCTCAACGGTGGATTTGTAGTAGGATTGCAATTATGTGATCTCGTGCTCACTTGTTGTCATGGTTACAGTGACGCCGTGCCGCAATCTCACAATGATACAGAAATCTTTAACAAATCCATGGATCCAGACTATAAGCTGCATCACTGCCAGAATCTAATCACTTGGTCCTTGCGTCATTTCTGACCTTCACTGGAAATTTCATCCAAATCCATTAGTCTGTTTTTGAGTAATGTTGCTAACAGACAGACAGACAGACAGACGCTGATTGTCACATAACTCCGCTGCGTTCCTTGGTGGAGTAACAATTTATTTCCAAGAAATAACAAATCTATACATGAAGTAAACCAGATCTAATGCAAGTGATTGTACAGGCAGACTGCTCTACAGGGAGACAGCTATAGGCTGGAAGGTGAATAATGTTGTAGTTTCTCTGATGTCCTTAATGTGCAGGTGGAGAAGAAACGTCCATTGACACTGACTTTCTCAATAAGTTTTTACTATAAGAAAGAACAGCATTGGTACAGACATGTTAAGTTGCCTGGAAGGACTTGGCCGATGATGATCCTTCTAGAACAATGGGCTAGTGGTCAGTTTTATACCCTTCTGGTAAGGATATAAGCTCAACATCTGACAACTTTGGTAAAAAAAAAAACAAAAACAGGATGCACCCCTAAGTCAACATAGCATAGGGTTTCTCTTCTGGGATAACAGAAGGCACTCACTGATATAGGTTCATGTATAGGAACCTAACATCACGTATGGCTTTCCTTCAATGACAGGCCCTGCTTCACTTTGCAATCTCCCAGGCACAGACACCTCTTTAACATAAACATTCCCAGAACCAAAAGCAGAAAAACACACATCTCATGTCAAAGACTATCTGTTCATGTAAAGAAAGAGGAAACATATGTTTTCCCACAAATAGCTGGTCAGATACTACAATAACTCCACACAAACAACTCGACAGGAGGTCAGACAAATCCAGATCCATAAAACACATGTGGACTGGCCTATCAAACTCCCATGCTCCCCTCAGCAGCTCCGCAAGAGTAAAGAGCTGATCCTTCTGGATCTGAGGTTCGACAATCGATTGGAGTCTCCCTTCCAGCTCCCTAAAGTAAAGTTTCCTGTGAAGGCTGAGAAGTGTGATACCCCAGTAGTTAGAACACACTCTCTTTTTGATATTGGGGACCACCACTCTGGCCCACCACTCCACAGGCACCGATGCCCTCACTACATTGAAGAGGCATGTCAGCCCAAACAGTCCAACAATGTCCAGAGCCTTCAGCATCTCAGGACGGATCTCGTCCACACCTGGCACCTTCCCACCGAGGAGCTCCTTAACTCATTGGCTGCCAGCTGTTTTCAGAGCAAAGAGCCCCCTACTGCCAGAGTTTTTAAGAATTTTGACAGATTTTTCAAGATCTACAGAATATCAAGTTTTAAGACTACATAAACATTGAAACTATCGAAAGAAAGGGTAGATTCTCTTCTTTCATCAGGAAAAAAGTTTGTTTCTAGCATTTTCGGTTCTAAAGTTATCGGCAGCAGAACATAGGGTCGTTTCAGCAAAAACACCTGTTTTTGACCAAAAAACAAAGATAACGAGCTTTTTTTGCAGAGAGGCACATCAATCACTTTGATGCCAATATTTTTTGGTTTAGTGACATCCCACACAACTGAACAGTTGTTTACTTATATGAAAGAACAAAAACAACTCGGAAAAAGCATTTTGAGGTCAACTTTTTAACCTTTTGTTAGCTAAATCATTTATTTACAAACAAACAACACAAGTCAACATTTTGGTTCAGAACAATACATCTTACAAAATATAAACAATCTATTTTTAGGTGTGTGTCTGGGTGTGTCTGTGTGTGTGTGTGTGCTCGCTCTAAACTCATCTGACTCGGCTTCGTCAGATGAGCTCAAGAGAGCGGTGGTGGCGAAACAGAAAACTAGCGCGGCTTTGATCGCCAGCAGCTGTTGGCAACGGCACTTTTTGCTGTCGCTCCACCATGGTCACTGTCTTTGTCATTCTTTTGGCCCACCGCAACACTCTCACGTTCCAAAACTCCAGGATTTTCACCGACAAGCTCCGACAGACTATCCTGCAGCCCCCCCCGGTCAAAAAACATGATTGACGTCTATAGACGTCATTGGCAGCGAATGAGTTAACTACCTCGCCGACCTCTGCCACGGATATAGACAAAGATTCCCCTGAGTCTTCAGGCTCTGCCTCCTCCATGGAGGATGTGTTGAGTGGCTTCAGGAGTTCCTCAAAGTGCTCTTTCCACCAATCAACAATGTCCTCATTATGGGTCAGCAGTTCTCCAACCTGACTGTACACAGCCTGAGTAAAACCCTGCCTCCCCTTCCTGAGGCATTGAATGATTTGCCAGAACTTCTTGAGGCCAACCAAAAGTCCTTCTCCATAGCCTCTCTGAACTCCTCCCACACACACGTTTTTGCTTTCACAACTGTCGCAGCTGCAGCTGTTTTGGCCGACCAGTACCTGTCAGCTGCTTCAGGTGACCCCTGAGCCAGCCAAGCCAGGAAAGCCTCCTTCTTCACTCTGATGGCTTCCCTCACCGCTGGTGTCCACCAGCAGGGTTTGGGGCTGTTGCTGCAAGAGGCACCAGCAACCTTCTAGCCAAAACTCCCAATAACTGCTTCTGCAATGGAGGCTTTGAACATGGACCACTCAGACTCCATGCCTCCAACCTCCCCTGGGATGCAGGAGAAACTTTCCACTGATGGAAATATGAACTAGTTTCTCTCTTCATTCCTACAAGTAAAAACATCAGTTTCAGTTGTCTTGTTTAACCCTCAGAGCTCCAACATTTTGATGGTAAATGATGCTGATTCTTTTTCCTGCTTCCCAACAGAAGCGATGCCAAGAGCCACTGAGGAGCTGAGGATTGTGCTGGTGGGGAAGACTGGATCTGGGAAGAGCGCCTCAGGAAACACCATTCTTGGCTCTAATGCCTTCAAATCAGTGATGAGCCCCAAGTCCATTACTGACGAGTGCTCCAAGGCCAGAGCGACGGTGGACGGACAAGACGTGGTGGTTATCGACACCCCAGGTCTGTTTGACACCAGCCAACAGGTGAACTCCACATGTAAACACATCAGCCAGTGCATCTATTACGCTTCTCCAGGACCCCACGTCTTCCTGATTGTCACCAGACTGCGCAGGTTCACAGAGGAAGAGCTGAAGACAGTGCAGCTGATTCATGAGCTGTTTGGTCAGGCTGCAGACAGATACAGCATGGTCCTGTTCACTCGAGGCGACGACCTCAAAGGAACCACTATCGAGGAGTTCATCGGGAGCTCCCCAGACCTGCAGGATCTGGTGAACAGATGCCACGGCCAGTACCACGTCTTTAATAATAACCTGAAGACTGGCCCTCAGGTCAGCGAGCTGCTTCAGAAGATCAGAAATATAGTGAGGAACAACAGAGGAAGCCACTACACCAGCAAGATGTTCCAGGAAGCAGAAAGGGCAATTGAAGAGGAGAAACAGCGCATCCTGAAAGAGAAGGAGGCAGAAATGCACAAGGAAAAGGAGCAACTGAGGAGTGAAATGCAAGCAGTATACGAAGAACAGCTGAGAGAGCTGAAGGAATATCACGAGTCTGAAAGGATGGAGGACAGGAAGGTCAGAGAACAGGAAAATCAGGCAATGCAGGCCAGGTTGACTGAACTGACAAGGGAGGGTGAGAGGTTTATAAATGAGAAGGTGAAGATGGAGATGGAGATGCACAGGGAGAAACAAAATACGGAGCTGGTGGCGGCGAGGGAGCGTCAGGACAGGGAGAAGATGCAGGAGCAGATGCAGAATATGTTTATGGCGTTAAACATGCAGAACAAGCAGAACATAATGGAGATGCAGAATCAACAGCAGCAGCAGCAATGGGAGATAGAAAAGCAGAGAATGGAGCTGCAGCATAGAGATGATGTAGTGAGAGTGGAGAGGGAGCTCGACAGAGCTCGGTTTGAAGCAGAAAATGCAAAAATATCACAGGCCAAGTCTGAAAGTGAGCTGAAAGCCAAAGAGAAAGCTTTGGAGGAGACACGTAGAAGAGAGGCCAGAGAAAAAGCTGAAATACTGGCAAATACTCAACGGAGGCTGGAAACCACGGAGCTGGCTTTGCAGGAGATGCGCATCAGAGAGGGCAATAAAAGCAGTTGCAGGCTTATGTAAGGCCTTTTTTTCCTCATTCAGAACCTACAGACGTAGATTTCAGGTCTGATACAGGGAACAATAGTTAGAGCAAATGCATTTGTCTCCATCCATTATCTAAAAAATGGTCATAATGTTCACTTTGTTGATTCTTAGTTTTACATTTTGTTTTAGCAGATGTTTTTATCCACAGCGACGTTCATCTGAGAGTAGATCAAAGGTAGGGTGGCGGGAAGCACTAAGGACTGAGGGTAATCACTGGACAACCTGGGGAAAGTCAGGGGTGCTAATCACTGAGCTGTTCAGCTGCTGCTAATTTTGTTTCTGTCTGTCATTGTCTGAAGTTTGTTCATGCAGTTTATTTAAATGTAGTAAAGGTTAAACCATAATCAACATTAATGTCACAGAATTTATTAACATATCAATCTGCTAAACTAATATTGATCCTGTTGAACAAACACAGAAATGTGATGTCTCTAAATTGTATTCATCTGTCACCCAATCATGTTAAGCGTTATTTTTTGTTCATGAAATTTATTTCAACTAGTAAAAAAAATAAATCATGAGCAGCGTTAGTCTGTAACACTTAATAAATGACAAAAAAACGATTTGTGTGTTTCTGTTAGTAATTTTTAAGCCTCTGAAAAGACTGCAGTGACCTAAAGAGATGCAAAACAACCACAAAATGACCACAAAGATCCACACAACATGCACGAGATGCAAAATGATCATCAAGAGATGTGAAACAATGACTGACATATAAAACACCCAATAAGAGACACAAAATAACCAGAAAGAGATGACCACAAGACACATAAAAACATCTACAAAGAGACGCCAAATAACCACAAGATAGAAAAGACAAAGAAGTAAACATGTTCCAGATGCTAATCTGATCAGTTTGATTGATGACCCAGTGATATGAGGGGGCGGAAATAAATCTCCTTTAAATTATCAACATGGTAGGGCTGGGCGATAAATCGAATTAATTCGATTAATTCGCCTTTTAAAACCTGACGATTTAAAAATTTGCCAAATCGTAAAATCGAGGCGAGCTTAACAAGACAGATTCTTCTTCTGCCTTTCACGACTTGTGCACTGGCGTTTGCTTCCGCCTCTCATCTCCTTCCGCCAAAACACTCCACCCCCATCATGGCGGACAGAACAGCAGACGAAGAGTTGGTCGCGAGAAAAGGGCCTCATGTTACATCGATTATATGGAAGTGGTTCAGCTTTGACAAGACTGACACAGAGCAAACTACAGTCATGTGCAAGGTTTGCAAAAGTACTGTGAAAACGAAGAGTAGCAGCACAACTAACCTCTTTCAGCACCTCCGTCAGAGGCATCCTAAAGAATGGAAAGAGTGCTGCAGCTACGGGAGTGCAGCATGGCTAGCACTAGCCATAGCAAACAGACCGCAAAGAAACAACAAAAATCGATTAAAATCGTAATCGTCCAAGATGATTAAAAAAATCAAGATTTTATTTTTTGGCCATATCGCCCAGCCCTACAACATGGCAATAGGAAAGAAAATCCCTTAAATAAATAAATGTGGCTGTTACGGCCACCAGTATTGGTGTGCCATTTGTTCTGAGGTGGTGCTTTGTTGGTCCCAGAGGCCTACAGACAACGGTTTAGGAATCACAAAAAGACTCCTGCTCAGACTTATGTGGAGTTCGCCAGAGAGAAAGGAACTCTCTTTGAAAAATGGTGTACTGCCTGTAAAGCAACAGACTTTGACACACTGCGTGAACTAATTCTTCTAGAAGAATTTAAGAACTGTTTACCAGAACGTATTGTAACTTATGTCAATGAACAGAAAATATCGACACTTTCAGCTGCTTCTGTACTTGCTGATGAATATGTGCTTACGCACAAAAATGTCTTTTCGCCTGCCACTGTGAAGCCTCGTGCTTCAGCACCTCAGACTGTACAAAACAGAAATGAAAGAGAATGTTATTATTGTCATAAGCTTGGACACCTCATTGCGAACTGCCCCGTTCTAAAAAGGAAAGAACAAAATGGTAATGGTAAGCCACCCAAAGGGGTTGGATTTATAAAATCAGAGAACTGTATTAAGCCCAATATTGTCTCTCCTATTTGGCCAGATCCATGCTTTGAACCATTCATGTTCAGTGGTTTGATTTCTCTAACAGGTGAGTCTGCAGATCAGTGCCCCGTGCGTATTTTGAGAGACACAGGTGCCTCTCAGTCTGTCATTCTAGCTTCTGCACTGCCATTTTCTGAAGCCTCTGCTTGTGGTTATAGTGTAGCTCTGCAAGGGATCGAGATGGGTTATGTCCCGCAGCCAGTGCATAATGTACATATCCAATCTGAATTGGTAAATGGCGTTTTCCCGATTGCTGTGTGTCCGGTGCTGCCCATAAAAGGGGTTGTACTGCTTATGGGAAACGACATTGCGGGTGGAAAAATTACCCCTGCACTAGAAGTGCTAAATTCTCCTCCTTGTGCCGACCTTACATCTGGTTGTGATGACAAGAAACTATTTCCGTCATGTGCAATCACCCGTGCTCAAGCTAAGAAGTTGGATGAATTTTCGTTAGCTGACTCTGTGTTAATGTCTGCTTTTTCCAAGGATGGTGCAAAGAATGTAACTGAGAACGAGAATGTAATGGAGAACGCTCCCACAGTTCCGAATGTGGAAGCTGCAGAACCTGTATGTGCTGACAGCCAGAATTCATCTCTGCCAGATGGTCCAACGCGTCTGAACGCGTCATCATTGACATTGTCGGACCGTTACCCCGTACAAAATCAGGTAACCAGTATCTGCTCACTATTATGTGCGCTGCCACCCGATATCCAGAAGCTGTCCCGCTGCGAAAAATTACGGCATCATCTGTGGTTAAGGCATTAACCAAGTTTTTTTCTACGTTTGGCCTGCCTCGCATAATACAGTCAGACCAGGGAACTAATTTCCAGTCACGATTGTTCAAGCAGGTTCTGAAAACGTTAGGAATCAAGCATTCTGTATCTAGCCCGTACCACCCGGAATCTCAGGGTGCGTTAGAACGTTGGCATCAGACCTTAAAGTCGATGCTTAGAAAATACGCGTTGGAGACCGATAAGAGTTGGGACGAAGGAATTCCTTTCGTTTTGTTCGCAGCCCGCGATGCTGTCCAGGAATCCCTCGGTTTTAGTCCCGCAGAACTCGTGTTCGGCCACATGCTCCGTGGCCCACTTAAGTCACTTCAGGAAGCTTTCGTATCAGCGGAACTCACTCCTGAAGTGAACGTGCTCGATTTTGTTTCTAAATTCCGTGAGAAACTGCACCGTGCGAATTTGTTTGCACGAAACTGTCTGACTTCCTCACAATCCGTGATGAAATTTCGTTTTGACTGTTCAGCAGTGTTACGCAAATTTAGTAAAGGAGATAAAGTTTTGGCATTGTTACCAGTACCTGGCTCCGCGCTCTCCGCCAGATTTTCAGGTCCTTATGAAGTCCTTGAACGCCTCAGCGACACCGACTACTCCATTGCAACTCCAGAGAGAAGACGCAAGACGTGTGTCTGCCACATCAATATGCTAAAGCCGTATTTTCCTCGCGATCAGAATACTGCCACAGCTCCGCCTGAGAAACCCCGTACGTCCGATTCTGTTGCTGCCCTTGCTTTGATTATAACTGATCCCTCCAGCATCGATGAAGATGAATTAAAGACGCGTCATTTGTCTCATCAGACTGCTCGTCTGCCAAACTCTAAGATGCTCGAAGCTCTTCCTACTCAGTTAGGCCATTTAAACAGCGCGCAACGAAATGGCATAACTGCGTTGGTTGACCGCTTTAAATGTATTTTTGGAGATGTTCCAACCCGTACAACGGTACTGCAGCACGACATAGATGTGGGGAATGCAAAGCCTATAAAACAGCATCCATATAGGGTTAATCCACTAAAACGTGAGCTGATGAAAAAGGAAATTAAGTATCTGCTGGAAAATAATTTAGCCATACCTAGCTGTAGCCCATGGAGTTCACCGTGTTTGCTCGAAGCGAAGTCGGACGGCTCGCCTCGGTTTATAACAGATTTTCGTAAAGTGAATGCCGTTACTGTCACCGATTCGTACCCGCTTCCTCGTATGGAAGACTGTATCGACACCCTAGGAACCGCTAAATTTGTAACCAAATTAGATCTACTGAAGGGTTATTGGCAAGTCCCATTAACGGAACGTGCGTCAATAATTTCGGCGTTTGCAACCCCTGACTGTTTCCTCCAGTACACAGTCATGGCGTTCGGCATGTGTAACGCTCCCGCTACCTTTCAGCGTCTAATTAACCTTGTGTTGTCTGGTCTGCCGAACTGCAGCGCGTACTTAGATGACTTAATCGTACACTCTGAGACGTGGGACGAACATGTTCGCCTGCTCGAACAGGTGTTTGCTCGACTGGCGCGCGCGTCCCTCACCCTAGCGAACCTAGCGAAATGCGACTTTGGGAAAGCCACTGTTACCTATCACCTATCCTATGCTGGTGTAACCCAGAATATCAAGCAAGGTGGAAAGGGTCGAGGAGTAGAGAGAGGAAGGAGAATACTGTGACTCTCGCGAGACTGCCAGTGAGATTTCGGAATACAACATGGCGGCGCCCTGCTACTGAAATAGAATTCACTAGTCTTAGCTCTTTCTCTAAACAAAATTAAATTTAATCACCGCATTAGATTTGTAAATGGTCTTAAGGTGTGAATTAAAGAGTACAAACAAATAAAATGCACCTTTTCTCTTAGAACACTGTCTATGCCTCACCTTTCTGTCTGTCCTGTGTTTGTTTTATGTTTCACTTGGGTGTGCACAGCCCCCAATGGCATAATGTAGGAAACAGCTTGAAATAAACATGATAGGTTAATTTGCCATGAGGACAGGTGATGGTCACAGTCACAAAGAAGAAAAAAATTGCAGATGAAGCTTAAGCAATGACACCATGGGTGTTTGGTGTCATTTTTGAGCGGACTTGCAAACAAAAAAAAAAAAAAAAAAAGCAAGGTGGAAAGAAATAGAAATGAGTATTTCCAAAGGCTGTCCAATACAAGCCAGACTGGGGGACACACAGCTTATAAAGAACAAATACAGCAGAATAATCAGTGGATAAATGTTGCATTAAAAATCTGGTTAAATCACATAAAAAAATCACTTTCAGGAAGAGATCAAACTGTTGCGCTGGGCGCCCTATGATAATGATTTTACACCCAGTAAAATGGATGTCAGATTTAAAAAGTGGATCGGCCATGGCTGATCATCAAACTGTTCTTATTTTCTAAAGGGAACACTAAGAGACTTTCAGTCCATAAAGAGAAGGCACAGTTTACAAAACAATGACTTTTACAGATATCTCCAGGTACGTCACTATTTCTACACTTTTAAGCCCAGGGACTCTGTTTTTGAAACACCCATTTTAAAAACCTTCGTGAAAGCTTCCTCAGAGGATTCAGACCAAACATTCATTTCAACAACATATAAAGACCTTCAAGTGATCAAGAAAATGGATGCAGATTATATTAAACCAAAGTGTGAAAACGATGCTAAAAAAGTAATGCTGGAAGACGTCTGGCTAAAACACTGTGCTTTCCAGTGGAAAATCACAAGCTCAAACTCTTGGAGAATCTTTGGCTGGAAAACCATTTGTAGATTCTTTATTACCCAGCACAAAGTTCTCATTACCAAGGCACACACAGTTGTTGGAGGAAATGCGGCACACGAAAAGTAAAACACTATCATCTGTTCTGGTCTTGCCCGTTAATACAACCATATTGGAAACAAATTGAAAAGGAGATAAAAGACATTTTGAACATACAAACAACATTGAATTGGGATGAATTAATATTGGGCCGACTGTACTCCATAGACAGAGATTTAGAGATCAGGCTATTATTTGGTATATTGAGTCCAGCCGCCCGTAAAGCAATCACCAAAAAATGGTTGAACCCATTACCTCCAAGTGTTGATGATTGGTTTGATGTAACATACAGAATCTTTGTCATGGAACCAATAACCTTACAGAAGAGATTACAAGCTGATCAATTTGACCAAATCTGGAAGAAATGGAAAGAATATATTACTCTTAAAAACCAGGATTTGTCTGACCCTCTGTTAGAATACAAATACATTGTGATTGTGAATTAATGTGATTGTGATGTAATATGTATCGTACAGCCCTTGTTTTTTGTTTTTCTTCCCTTTTGTCCCCCCCCCGTCTTTCTGCTGTTCTATCCATAAATGTGAAAATAAAAAATAAAAAAAGAATGTGTATCCGTCTATTGTTTGTTTCCATTCTTGCTGGTGTGTGTGCATGAGTGCCGATAACCCAACCCGGTCTCACAAGGATTCGTGAAACTGTCACGTAAATTAATCTATGGTTACGTGCGCACCAACACGATTTCTCATATTTTACGTGTTGCTCACAACGAAATTCAAACCAATGTATTTCAAGCGGAGGACTTTTCATGCCACTCAGAACGTATTTCAAACGAATATTTTCAATGTAAAAGCGTTGCGAATCCAACGCTATATTTTGATAATGGCAGCAAAGTCAATTATTTTAATAATTTGAAGAGACAATATATGATTACACCATATATACATATATAAACAAAATACTGACTAATGAACACATATTTTTATATAAAACAATAGACAGAAGTTATATATCAGAGAAAATTATTATATAAATCACATATAGACTATCAATATAATTCATACATATATATTAAAAAAGATATGTCAGAAAATGATATTATATATATATATATATATATATATATATACAAAGATATATATATATATATAGTTTTATATAGAAATATGTGTTCATTAGTCAGTATTTTGTTTATATATGTATATATAGCGTAATCATATATTGTCTCTTCAAATTATTAAAATAATTGACTTTACTGCCATTATCTGCTTCTCTAACATATATTAGTGTGTGTGTGTGTGTTCACAGTGTTTGCAAAATACCTCTCTACAGTCGAGCTTAATTTCAGAATATTCTATTACCTATCATTATTATTATTATCTATTATTTCCGCTATGAATATTACTATGTTCAGCACCCCATTGATTTACACCTGCATTTTGTGCTTCATGGCGCTAGGTGTGCTGTTTGCATGTTGGACATTGTTTTACACAGACACCACCGAAGAAGAAAGGTGCCGAAGTGCTGCACGTTTTGTTTTGTTTTGTTTTTTTAAAATTGAAACACTAGTCTGTCCGCATGAATGTCCAATGGGTTAGGAGTTGTCCATGAGTTTGATATCTTCAATCATGTTAAAAAGTTTTACAGCAGTCCGTTTAGAAATCTGCATTTGTGTATGAAAAACTTCCAAAATATTATAATAAAGCAAATCGGAATCGAACTCGCGTCCGAGACCAGCTCTTGAACATCAGTCACCTGCTTAACGTGCTGAGCTATACAGGCATCGGATACCCATTCATCAAAATTATTTAATAAATACCAGCGCACCGGCCCGTCGGTCAAACGGCCGAATAATGTTTACACAAATTTTGGCCCGAAGCCACATCTAATTGCCGGCCCCTGCGAATGCAAAATATAGCGTTGGATTCGCAATGCTTTTACATTAAAAATATAATATACCGATTCAAAATGCCCTACGTAACTCGCTTAAATCAGACCGAGGAGAAACATGACACACGAGGAATATTTGATTAATTAAACGTTCTATTCAGGTGTGATTAAGACTCAGATATGAAAACAAAATCAAACCCGTTTGCAAACAAACAAACACTAACGTTTTTTAATCTCAAATACCCAAATCCTGCAGCAAAAATAAAGGCATCACATTATATGTATGGGACGATGTAATGCCAAATATAGTGTTGGATTCGCAATGCTTTTACACTGAAAATATTCGTTTGAAATACATTCTGAGTGATATGAAAAGTCCTCCGCTTTGATTCGCAACGCTTTTACATTAAAAGTATTCGTTTGAAATACGTTCTGAGTGGCATGAAAAGTCCTCCGCTTGAAATACATTGGTTTGAATTTCGTTGTGAGCAACACGTAAATATGAGAAATCGTGTTGGTGCGCACGTAACCATAGATTAATTTACGTGATAGTTTCACGAATCCTTGTGAGACCGGGTTGGATAACCATGGGTGCTTCACAGTCCAAGATAGATGACACGCCTCAAAGCTCCAAAAACACACAGAAAAAGAATATTTCTACATCCAAAAGTAAAACAGATGCATCCACACATAGTGGTCCTGTTAATGATCCTCACTCTGAAACATACCGTAAATGGACTAAAGAGGAATGGCCATATGTTGGTTCTTTTGATTCAGAGAAGCTTGATTTTGCAGCATCAAAGCTAAATCCGCGTTTTGGTGATCCACAGTGGGATCTTGCATACACAGGGCTGTACAGTGCGAGCGTTTCACTCGCATATGCGCCTAAAAATAGATCGGTGCCAGTAGAAAGAATAAAAAGGGAGCACGCGTGTGAGTACAGATGTCAACCCTATCATTCGCATTTGCTCCTAAAATAAATCCACACAAAGTTTATCAAACTAAAAGTCAGAGCCTACACCTTCTTCTTCAACAACTTTTTTTCACATCGGCAAGCTACAACACGACATGGTCAGAAAAACCGTGAGCTCCTCTCGACTCTCAGGCCGTCTCCCCCCCCACAGTACCGAGCATCACACAGATCGCCGCACTTTCTTAAAGCGACAGGCTCCTATTTTTGTCTTTAGCTTTTATGAACACATTAACTTGAAATAACCAAATACTGTGTCTGTCTAAATTATAATAATGCAAATGACACTAAATCAAGCATGTAAAACAGTTTAAATACTATAAAGTAATAACTGAACTAAAATTGTCATCAGTTAACACAATCTATGCATTCTGCACCTATAATCAGACTCCCCTAAGAACTCAAGATATGGCATCAAAATATGTCTGGTATTTATGTATAAAGTCTTTAATATAAGTATAGTTCTTAAGTATACAGTCATTTGTAATTGTTGTTATTTTTATTGGGCCAGTTAACAATATAATAGAATTGAAATTCTTTATTTATCCCACACCTGGGAAATTATTTGCTACAACAGCTAAAACACCAAATCACAACAAGTTTTTTAAAAAACTAGTAAATTACAGTCTGTAAGAACAGAATAATAAAATAAGGGGCTAAATGATCACAGTATGGCAGATTAAGAACAAACAGACTATTTCAAAACTAGGACTTTAACAGAAATATGCAGGTTGAGTTAACTGTGCAGATTGAATGATATGAAATAAAATCTGGAGACAGAATTTATTGGGCCACTTAACAAAATCTGACTCCCCTATTATTTTGGGGATCCAAGAAGTGACAACCTCCAAACTTTCTCAGCTACAACATCTGCACCTCTGCTGCTGTTGTATAAGGTCTTGTGTACATGGTAGCTTCCACCGAGTTTTTTGCTTGGAAATTGGAAAAATGTAACGCAATGCCATCTGAGTGATAATGGAAAATATGACAAAAGAAAGAAGTCAGTAGACCAATCACACTCCAAATGAAAGGAAGCCATATTGGTGAAAGTTTTGTTTTCTTTTGTGAGAACAAAATCAATAATTCTTTACAAACTAATTACAAAATACACATGCATATGTACACCTCCTTTTATGAGAACAAAATCAAACCAAATTCTTTGCAAACTATTTACAAAATACACACACACACTCTAAACATGGGCTTTGGTGTTTCCTTGTGACAGATGTAGTATAGATGTCCATCTGTAAAAATACATTGGTTTATTAGTTCACAAAGTCCTGAGGACCAATGAAGCTGATGTATCTGACACTGGTGAGGGATGATAATCTATTTTGTGGGAGAAGCTTTGTTTGTGCAATGTCACTGTTAGAACTGCATCCATTTATTTGACCACCACTGAAGACCTCATTAGGATCAGCTTGGAGGGGCCATGTCTGGAGGACTTTGATCCAAGTCCTGCTGTGGACCGCTGGATGAACTCAGCCAAGTGTGCCAGGATGACTTGAATACAAAAAGATGTGGGACAGGGATGTTCTCTGTGTTAAATAACTGAGCCTACTGCTTGGCTTGTTGTGTGAATGTTAATAATAAAATTGTGTGATTCATAGTGAAAATTCATAGTGCTCCTAAATTTTTTTCTGTGCTCCTAAATTTTTTCACTAGGAGCACCTGTGCTCCTAGTGAAAAAGCTAAGCGTACAGCCCTGATACATGTGTGAATGTGTGAAGATCTGGTTTGACTACACAGAGGAAAGAGGTGCTAAGAATGGCAATTCAACCACAGGACTGAACCCCCATGAGGTTCTCATGGGACGGTCCACAGGAGCTGTGACCCCACACAAGATCACTCTATTGTGGACTGAAGAATATATGACTGAGTGTGTGAAATATACTAATAACTAATATACTAATTGACTAATACCATAAGACGTTTTCAGTTACAGGTTTCTGACAGGCTCCCTAAACCACCGAGAGGAGCCTATTCATCCTTTTCAGTGTGGTGACTATGTACTAATTAAGTCTTTGGAAAAAGAATCTTTGTCTCCCAGGTGGAAAGGTCCCTACCAAGTGCTGTTGGTGACACGGACGGCTGTAAAGGTCAAAGGCCGATCGGAGTGGGTCCACGCGACACGATGCCGACCAGCCAACAAGTCCTCCAATTCATACGACCACACAGGTCATATGTAACGTGCACCGGAATACGACCCATGAGAGCGTATTTACGTTAGCGCCCCTATGGGGAAAAGGAACACATTACAGGATTTAATTTGTAAAACGGCTTTTCCCTCACTTCCCCAACACGGGTTCAGGGTTATGGTTATGGTTAGGGTGAGGGATAGGGATAGTGTTAGATAAAAGTTTGTTCATGGTGACGTTTCACCTGCGACAGCGGAGTGTCGATATTTACTCAACCACTAGAGGTCGCTTAACGTCAAAACGTAACACTCAGTCGTAATACGGGCGTGTACAGACGACCTATGTGGTCGTTTTTTGTTTGAGGACAGGCTTGACCAGCCTGTAACTTAGCTTATCTCGTCCCGTTAATTAGAGCAGTACAAACTCCTGAAATGGCCTTGCTTCATAATACCTAAAGTAGGACCAAGAGAGAAATCACCACGAGCCAGCAGGTGTGGGGTGTAATTCTCCCCTCATGTGGTGTTTTCATGTCACACAGAGAAGTAAACACTATCTAAAGAACTGGAGAGTCACCTGAATGCGTCCAGCCGTGCTATGGTGGCAGTGTTAGGATTCTGGGGGTGGAGAACCCAAGCGCAGGCAAACAGACAGACTAAAGGTGGGAATGAAAAAGGGTTTTATTTAATGAAAATTCCAAAAACACAACTGCAGTGACTAGAACTCGGACAGCTGGGCAAAAACCAAATGAACTAAGGTTATGGTGTTACAAGGCTCAATACAATCTAAGCAGAGGGGAAGAACTCACACAACAACTCAGCTTAAATGACTGAGGGAACAGGTGAGTGAGGGGAACTGATCAGCTGATGCCAACTGAGGGCAATCAGCAGACAGAGCCAGAGGACGAGTGACCGGGAGAGAGAGAGAGACAAGAGGGAAGGCTGGCAGACCAACACGGTCTCACGGGGATTCGTGAAACTGTCACGTCAGTTTTTGTTTCGGTTTCGTGCGCACCAACACGATGTCGTCATGTTTTTCGTGCCGCTCACCACGAGCGAAACCCGCTGTGGTAATCACATCTGAAAGTGGTTTATACCGGCGGATTCATGACGATCTAAGCTGTCCATCGGCGTTTGCGGCCGCCGCCGCCGCGGCCGCTATTGCGGCCACCGGACATCCGGCCGCTATTGCGGCCGGATCACATCTGAAAGTGGTTTATACCGGCGGAATTATGACGATTTAAGCTGTCCATCGGCGTTTGCGGCGGCTGCGGCTGCGGCTGCGGCTGTGGCTGCGGCTGGATGTCTGGCGGCCGCGGCCGCGGCCGCAAACGCCGATGAGCAGCTTAAATCGTCATGAATCCGCCGGTATAAACCACTTTCAGATGTGATTACCACAGCGGGTTTCGCTCGTGGTGAGCGGCACGAAAAACATAACGACATCGTGTTGGTGCGCACGAAACCGAAACAAAAACTGACGTGACAGTTTCACGAATCCCCGTGAGACCGGGCTGGGCAGACAGAGGGAGACAGAGACACACAAGACAAAAACACACACAGAAGGGCAATAATAGGGAAGGGCAGGAAAAGTGGAAAAGGAACAAAAAGGCAGCAGCAGAGGCAGAATCCTGACAGGCAGAACACAAAGAATTACAGGAGGTTAAAACTGTGGCTCTGCAAAATAGAATGGCCCTCCATCATTGTACTGGTAATTTCACTACTACTTGTTCTCACTTGTTTTGTTCCTCTGCCAAATCCAGCCAAGACCTTCTAAAGGCAACAAAAGGGAATGCTTCTGCACAACTAGTCACCTAACCTCAACCCAGTTGAGCTGCTTTTCATTTGCTGAGCACTAAATTGAGTGCAGAAGGCCTCACCTTCTCTCCTGCACACATATTTCTGCTCATTTCTGCTCCCTAATTGAGATGAATCAGTGGATTCCACCATATAATACAGACTGTGATAATGGTGTGGAAGACAGCCGCAGCTGGGACCGGGAGTTTAACAATGAGTTCCTACTGATTTAACATTACAAGAGAATGGTTTTAGAATCACAGAATATAATCAAATACTCATTGATTTCAGAGAATTTTCTCATTTTGTTTCCTAGATGTGCTGTTTTTACACTGATCCACACATTGCATTATTGTGCTCTTTGGAGTTGCGCTGATCTGAGAAATGGGAGGGTCTGCATCGTTCACACTGGTTGAACTGAACGAATAAAAGATGATTTAGACCAGGTCAGTAAGAGAGATGCAACAGCTACACACACAAACACCACAACATGCACACACCTCACACACACACTTAGTTACATCTACACTGCACTACCTTTACACGTGTGTTTAAATAATCAATATAGTGTTGTTTGAATTGTTTTAATTTTGCTAAATCATGAATACCTGAATTTTCATGGAATGATGTCTCTGTGTAAAACTTGACGTGAAATGATTATTTTTTGTAAAACATACATCCGTTTAATTACATGTTTGCAGTAGGTTTGCTAGTGTAATAGAAAGAGAGTTTTTAAGCATTGAATTCCATGTATCCTTCATTTTTATCCCTTCATGGAGCTAACCTCTCATTACGTCAACAGATTTTTCCTTTTCTCTCTTTTTTTTTTTAGCATTTTCTTCCTCAAAAGTATGAATTAGTGTTAAACAAATCAAGGGTATGTGACTATTAACATACTATTAATAAATAGGTGTTTGTGGTTTGGTGACATTTTGAGTTAGTTTAGATGATTGAAATTTCAGTTTTTTGAACCGTGTGTAATTACAGGTATAGCAGATGTGACGAATTACTCCAATTTTTAAAACATATTTAATTTTCAAGATGATTTAAATTTATGTGTATTTTATGTGTAATTTTATTGTGTATTACCATGACTTTTTAAAATGAATTTTTTACCTTTTGAATATTACAGAATCAATTCTGAGGAGCTCTCTGGCCCTGGGTTTCCCCACACTTAAAATGTTTCCTTTTACTTGTAGTCTAGGTTTGATGTTACGATCAAAAAGGAGGGATTTGTGAAGGAAAAATTGTAGGTAATAGGTCATTTTGAACCAACATACAGAAGGTCACCCTTTGACCCCAATTGAAGACACACAGAAGCACACCAACTGCTCAGACAGACAACTATTTGCTGATAGAGCAACAATAACAAGGTTAGATCTGCCTCTTTTCTCTCTCAGACAGTAGAAACCCTCCAAGGACAGAGAGACTCCTCAGAGTTGATACTGGCTCTGTCGGCATATGCGGTCCTTGCTGTATCATTTCTCCTGAATTCAGTAAAGCATTTTTCTCTACATCAGTCATCTGAGTCTCCTGAGTGTTCCTGAGTTCACTTCCTGAGGTTCCTCACCAGACATCCAGAAATTCTCTAACATTTTCTATTAGGAAAACATAATACTACAGTTTACAGGTAGATAACCAGCGTTATTTTCACAATAAATGTCTCATAGTGTCAGAATATACCATGGTTGGGGGTCCAGATCAACCCCCACAAAACAAAATGACCCCCTAGGGTACATAAGGGTTCAAAAACTATTCAATATTTATTTGTTTTTATCTTTAATTAACAGCAAATATATAAGCATATTTTTAAATATTAAAAGTAACAGTTTTTCAACAATATTTGACAATAAATCCTCTGTTGGACAGCATTTTTTAATGTACAGATATTTAGCATTATTTGAACATTATCTGGAAAATATTGATATTTTCAGTTGATTTAAATGCAGTAAAATTGGACATTTTAGAGTCACACATTGTAAAATGTATTATTGATAAAAATACAGATTTGGACATTATTTACAGCTCTGGTGTTTGTTTTGTTTTTATCTTGATTTCAAATTTTTTTCTGTGATTTTACAGAATATTACCTGTAATTTACCAAAAACTCAAATAAAAAAATATCCAATATTTATTTATTTTCTTTCAAATAACAGCAAAGGTTTACGGAAGCGTATTGCATTCACCTGAAAAAAAAAAAACTCCGGTTTTTCTGAGTAATTTATTTTTTTAGCTTGTTTTTCTGACTATTTTTTTCTGTTTTTCAGACTGATTTTTTTTTCCTGTTTTTCGGACTAATTTTTTTCTGTTTTTGGGACTAATTTTTTTTGTTTTTCGGATTAATTTTTTTCTGTTTTTCGGACTAATTTTTTTTTTGTTTTTCGGATTAATTTTTTTTCTGTTTTTCGGACTAATTTTTTTTTCTGTTTTTCGGACTAATCTTTTTTTCTGATTGTAGAGGGCATTTGAAACAATAGACGCATTCATTTCTTTACTGCGAGCAAACATGGCCAACTTGTTTAATTTGATCAAGTTGTATTTTCATTTGGGTTTAAGACACTGGGAGATAGTGACGTCTTTAAGTCATATAGATGGCATTACCATTAGTTTGTCCACTTTACGCAGGCACCTGAGGACTTTGCACTTGTTTAGGCGGAAAGCCCATTCAGATCTGCTGGACATAGCACTGTTTCTCCAGGATCAGCAGCACGGATATGGCATGTTCCATGGATATAAAATGATGCATTTGAAATGCATTCAGGCTGGCTATGTGGTCACTCAAGACACAATCAGGAGACTGCTGAAGATACTGGATCCACATGGTGTGCGACTGAGGCGCCGGAATCGCCTTCGGCGGCGTATGTACCGGAGTCCAGGCCCAAACTTTATGTGGCATGTAGACTCTTATGATAAGCTTAAACCGTACGGGATCTGCATCAATGGTGCAATAGATGGCTTTTCACGAATGGTGATATGGCTACATGCTTACTGTACAAACAGTGATCCCAAGATAATTGTGCAATACTTCATTGATGAGGTGTCATCAAGGAATGGAACTGCTTCCCGCATTCGTTCGGACCTAGGAACCGAGAACTGTTACCTTGAACAAATGCAGATGTTCTTGAGGCACGATCATCTGGACAACTTTTCGCACAGATGTTATCTGTATGGATCGAGCAATCACAACCAGCGAATCGAGAACTGGTGGGGCTTCTTAAGGAAGCAACACGCACAGTTTTGGATGAACCTGTTCCAAGACTTAAAAGACTCATTCTTCTCTGGTGACTTCCTGGACAAAAGTCTCATTCAGTTCACATGCCTTGAAATGATAGAGGTAATATGAAAAGCTAAAATAAAGGGACAGTAATATCAGCATTCAAAGTACTTATGAGTATGAAATGCAATAAAACGTTCCGTCAGTATTTTGATGTCTTTAATTGCATAATAGTTTACTACTGCATTTGTTTAAGTTGGAGCTGATTTGAACTACATGGCTAGTTCAATGTATTGTAACATCACCTGCAATTGGAATAGGAAATGCGTGAACTGATTTTCTCACTTTCCATTTTTATTTATATTTAGAAAGAATTGTAGGAAGTTGTTCATCTCTGGAACAGTCACAGAATCCGCCCAAGCAGGAATGCTGTGTCTCCAGGTGGGCGCCCAGTGCTGATGTACACCCTACCCCAACTTTTTGGTGCCAGAGAGTGTCTGCAAGAAGTATCGCAACAAAAGATAGAAGCCTGCCGAGAAGAATGCCTTCAGAGAGGACCATATCCCTGTGATGACACAGTGTTTGAGATTTGCTGCCTTGCCATGGCAGAAAACAGCCTTCATCCACCAACCTCTCCAGAGGAAGCCATTGAACTTTACTTGTTCTTACGTGCTTACATACAAGCTCAAATTTAATAATCACAACCTGCTCTACTAGATCAAATGACTGGATGTAAGGCACCACACATAAGGGTAGAAAATCATATGGACCATGAATTTCACTGTAAAGGGTGTTGTTTGTAAACAGTAAATAACAGTGAACTCTTTACTACTGGGCATCTCCCCTGGTTTGTATATCCTATTTCTATTCGTTATCATAAAAATACACATCAGAACAAGTGCTGCAAGTCCAATAGCTGTGTATGAAATATCACATCATGTGACATTTTGCGTAAAAGAAATGGAAAATCTGCGTTGCAAAAAGGACAGTCATTGTCAGAATTAAATCAAACAAGTTATAATATCTTGTCCTCACTGGTGTGTATACCGAATTTCTCTCACAGACAAAATACCTGTTAATACCGAGCAGTGTAACCTTTTCTCTTTGATATTTAGTTATTGTTTATTGTAGTATTTAGGAAGTATACCTTCCTGTGTTGTATGTCATTTGCAGTGAAACAATTACATGCAACAGTAGTTGGTAAATATGTATCTAAAACTAGTTGGTGATCATCATGGCATCTCTCAAACATACACAAATAACGTCAACTATTCTTATGTATTTGAATGAAATGTCACGGTCAATGTCACTGTAAATTTATGTTGAAGTGCAGTTGTTATTAAACTTTCAGCAAATGAAGCCTATGATGATCTTTTTGCAGGGTATGCATCTTTACTTGAGTTTAAACACATTTGATAACTTTAACATTTCACAATACAAGCCAACACAATCCATAACAAAGAGTGTGTCCAATTTTAAGATTGTGGAAGGAAATACATCATGCCTGACCAGCAGAACAACATGACTCAACAACAAAACACAATCTGTTTGAAGACAGTTGCACAGAACAAGACAGCAACCTGTGATTCTCTTTGTTTATAAAAACAAAACAAACAAACAAAAAAAACCCAAGGACCTTTTAATGTAACGGACAGATTCACAAACACTGTCAGTATTAACATCTGACATGAGGTAGAGGTTCAAATTCTATTGTGATTTAACAGTGATATTATAATGAAAGTATAATGTAATGTCCAAAGATTCCGACTGGTAACAAAAATGCCATAAATAAAAGTAAATGAACTGTTTCCTTTTAAAATACAAAGAAAATATCCAAAATTAAAAAAAAAGAAAAGTGCTTATCACACAGGCCCTGAGTTAGTCACATATTCTCCTCACATGCTCTGATAACAGAAAAAGTCTTAAGGCAAAGTAAGCCATTGTTTTCCTGATATAATACCACCAAAATATTCACAATGCAATAGAAATAATTTTGCATTTTCTCCTAAACCTACATTGCTGGCACTGATGGGGAAGAGAAAAATGTGTCTGTGTTTTTCATTCACTTTTATGCAATGTCCATTGTGTAACAGTTGTTGGACAGGATGGCCTCCATTTCAGCTCGAAGCTCAGGATAGCTGTTGTAAGTTGATGGCAGCTCCACAGTTGGGCCACAAGTATGGGCAATTGGCCGCCGTGCTAGCCCTTCAAAAGAGGTGAATGTGACTTGAATTTCTTTTACACAGATGACATCAGACCCAGTCAGAAATCTCATCAGCTTGCGGAGACCTACTTCATCCAATCCCCTTATGTACTGATGTAAAAATCGCAAACTTTGGTTCTCTGCTGAAGAGGTGGGAGAAGCTGTTATCATCTTAATGACCTTTCGTGTTGTTGGTTTAATGTCCTCATACAGCTTTTTCATATCCTCTACACTGGGGAAAAACTCCCTGAGTATTGGCCCTGCAACCTCTGCAATATTATCCAGTGCATATTTTGGGTGCTGGATCATTTGCTTGTGGGCGACCTGGACAAGCACAGCTCTCAAGTTATCTTGTGTTGGTACTGTTCTTACTCCCATGCGATCCATAAGATCAAGAAGCTCTTCCTCATCATCGCCGACAACAGCCTCTTGCAAAGCAGTGGACAAGAGATCACGCTCAGACTGACTAAGATACAACATCAGAGAGTCAAACAGTAAATCAGGTGAAACAGAGCGTTCACCAAATATGACTGCTGCTGTAAAGGCTTGTGCCAGCCGAAATGGAAAATATCCATGATCCTTCAGTCCTTTGGCCAATATCCTGCCAACAGACTTCCATTCCTCCTCTTGCCATTTTGGGGAGAGTGATGGCACCCTCACATCTGCACCCTCTGCTGCACAATCTAAAAACTCTGTCCAGAAGGCAGCGTATACATCCCTGGACACACCATCAGCATCTGCTCCCATTTCATCAATGAAGCTGTATTTCAAAGAGTAGGTCATCATTGCTTCATCCTTGAACTGGGCAATCAGTTCATCTACGAGAGTCACTCTGTGAAGTTTCACAGTCACATGCAAAAGTTCATAGGCAGGACTTGGCGGTGTAGCAGAAGCTGTGCCAGCATTAATAGGAGTTGAGGTGGAGGTGGGGGTGTTTATTTGTTCGTCTGGATTGGCTCATATATGAGTGTATCATCAAGAGCACCTAAAAACGGCCCACCTGTCAAAGGACCAAAAACGACTTCTGATGTATTACACAAAGATGTAAGGTCAATAATCTGAATAGCTGCAGGAGAGACATCAGCTGACTCTGTAGCAGTACTTTGCTCATCATCTTTGACTGTGTGCATTTCATTTTCACTGTTATGTCTTTCCTGTGTCAGTCGCTCGACGTCTTCCATTGTGTGCTTCTCTTGTCCAGATTCTGTTGTGTTTTCATGTTGCTCATCTGTAAGTACATCAGCTCTTTCCTCTGGGTCATCTTCACTGGTCAGGGTCTTTGTGAACAAATAAAATCTTAACAACCCAAATTTGTGGGTTTCGTAGTACTCTCCTACACTAACATCCTCATCAACGTGTGCTTCCTGAAAGTCAACTACATCGTGACTGAACTCTTCCCACTTTCCCATCACTGACTTTTCATTATGGAAAAACAGTTTTTTTGCTTGTGACAAAATCTCAATTTTGGTGGCACTCTTGTTAATATCAAGAACTCTGGTTCCTCCACCACTGCGTTTTCTGACTTGTCTGTTATCATGTATCCACCCTAACTCTATTTTTCTGGTTGTCTTCCAGGCTCTCTTATTACTTCTTAGATGCATTTTTTTTGACTGCACGGTATTTTCCCTCTCAAAATCTTGATCGCTGTCTGTGTTGCTCATTGTGCCCATTTTTTTTAAGTTTTTCAAATAAGGACAGTCTTTTTGTCTCATTTCCACCTCTTCTCTGTTTGTCCATACAGAAACGCCTTGTGGCAATCCTGTCACCATATGCGGGAATGTAAGAAGCCATAATGGCATCATCTATCTCTCCAATGAGCGAGATGTCAATCTGCAATAAAAACAAAAGTATCTACTAGACATAACACAGCTTAAACCACATTACCTCCAAGGCTATTTACTTCTGTGCTAAATTCCAGGACAAACAATTATAAATGCCTAATGTAAATGACAACACAATGGACAGTATGAGACAGTACATTGTCTCAAACTCAGTCTGCATTGTTGGAAGGGTTGCTTGACAAATGAAAATACTGCTGGAACCACATGTGATGGTTTAAAATGTATAGGTACATGTAAAATCCTTGAAAATACATTAAAAATATAAAAATATTCAAAACTACACAATATCCAGAAAATCATTTAAAATGATTATACTTCTGCAAGAACAAATTTCCTGTGACTTACATGATCCTGCTGCATTTTCTGGATACTCTCCTCAGGAACACCTCTGTTGCGAAGAAATATCCACAGACCATCATCTTGTGGAAGGCCGGAGGTTGAGGATGTAGCCATTGCTGGCACTGCAAAAATGTAGGAAAAAGGCAGAATCTATATAAGTATCTATTGCATCAACAGTTAACACGTTGAAAACTGTCAAGGTCGATTATGTCATGATATTGTCAAATTATATGAAAGCACAAAGCAAGTTTGTTTGAATACATGTTTCATGTCTTGAAAGTCGACCATCGTCATTAAACATTTGAATGTACTCACTCAAATCACCATCAAAACGGATTTATCTAGTGTTCTATTGTGATGAAAGCCTTCACTGGTTATTCATAAACAAAACATTACTCTAATAGTACAGAAAACTAAACTCAGTAGCTCAGAGTTAAGTAAAAGTAGCCTAATTGTTTGTAGTCTATTATTGTTACTATTCAAATAGTCAATATTGGTATATCAAGTATTCCAGATTGGTATCCAGGTAATCCAGATTACTGATACAGATTAGATTATACAAATATGTGCACAGACGTTTTATGTAGGGTCTTTATACATTGCATATCAGGTATTCATACATGGGAAACAACAAAGCAGATGGAGCCCACAAGCAAACCACAACAACCTCAGAAACTCATGATGCCTCAATGGTGTCAGTAAATAGTGACTAATCTACTGGCTAGTATGTTTGTTTGCATGTTTACGTGTCACATGTTAAACAACTTCTATTTTAGCATCCTTATGTCATGTCTCTCTACTGCAGGAGTCGGCAAGTAGATGTGGCTTCGGGCCAAAATGTTTGTAAACAATCGAACAGTGGGCCAACATGCGGGGGGGTGCGCTCCGATTCCGCGAGCAGCGGAGCTTCTACAGCCGCCAGTTGCCGACCACTGCTCGACTGGTAGCGTAGCCTATACTATTAGCATATCACTTGGCACAAGTAAAAGGAGCCGTTCTTTACGTGTTACATAAAGCCACAGCCTAACAATAGAAGGATACTAGTATCATACCCTGTGTGCAACTAATTAGGCTACATGTCTTACCTTAATTGTCCCGGAATTAGTAGAAAGGTGAAGATGAGGCATGTACGTAGGGTAAGGAACAGGAGTCGCCATCTATCTGCGGAAGTTGCAGATTGAATGCTCTCGCGGGATTTCGAAGTATCTCGATAATTCAGGAAAAAAATAGTCCGAAAAACAGAAAAAAAAAAATAGTCCGAAAAACAGAAGAAAAAAATTAGTCTGAAAAACAGAAAAAAATTAGTCCGAAAAAAGAAAAAGACATTAATCTGAAAAACAGAAAAAAAATTAGTCCGAAAAACAGAAAAAAAATTAGTCTGAAAAACAGAAAAAAATAGTCAGAAAAACAAGCTAAAAAAATAAATTACTCAGAAAAATCGGAGTTTTTTTTTTTTTTTTAGGTGAATGCAATACGCTTCCGTACTCCACAATTGATGTTTTAATAAACAAAAACTTTAAAAGATCCTACAAGACACCGGATAACGCCCTTTGTGAGGATTTTGCAGACCACTTCAGAAGAAAAATCAATGACATAAGATCCAGTCTTTTATCCCAACAGCTTTTAACACCTGGATCATTGCTTGTACCTGAGGAAACCCTGGAGAGTTTTACCCTGGTTGATGCGAAGACACTTGGTCGAGTTTTCTCCCAGGTAAAGCCCACGACCTGCCTTATAGACCCAATTCCCACACCGTTTTTTAAAACACTCTATGGATCCTTTGAGGAACAGCTGCTGTATTTGGTCAATTGCTCTCTTCAGACGGGTGTCTTCCCCACCTCCTTTAAAACGGCGGTGGTGAAGCCCCTTCTGAAGAAGAGTGATCTAAACCCTAACGTTTTAAATAACTACCGGCCTGTATCCAACCTACCATTTTTAAGTAAAATTTTAGAAAAACTTGTTCTTAATCAAATGAATGAATTTTTAAAGTCGAAACATATTTTAGAGACTCATCAGTCTGGCTTTAGGAGGAACCACAGTACAGAGACAGCACTTTTAAAGATTTTAAACGACATCAGGTGTAATTTAGATAACCATAAACTCACAGTCTTGGTTCTGCTAGATCTAACCGCCGCCTTTGATACAGTAGACCATCGCATTTTATTAAATAGACTGAGGAACCTGGTCGGCCTCTCTGGTACTGTTTTTAACTGGTTCACGTCCTACCTCACTGACCGAAGTTTCTTTGTAAGTATGGATACATGTTCCTCAGCAACCCATAAGATAAAGTGTGGGGTTCCCCAAGGGTCAATTTTAGGTCCAACTCTTTTTAATCTTTACATGCTGCCCCTTGGGGACATCATCAGGAGGCACGGCGTCAGCTTCCACAGTTATGCTGATGATACGCAACTGTACATCGCCGTGTCTCCTGAAGACACAGGGCCAATTGATGCCCTTTTGCACTGTATTTTAGACATCAACTCATGGATGGCAGCAAACTTTCTGCAGCTCAACCGGGACAAAACAGAGGTTTTAGTTATTGGTCCTGAAGGCCAGAGAGAGAACATTTTACCAAAGTTACAGGATTTTAAACCCTCAAAGTCAGTAAAAAATCTGGGCGTGATTTTCGACTCTGAGCTCACTTTTATTCCTCACATCAAAAACATAACAAAGATAGGTTTTTACCATCTTAAGAATATAGCCAGAGTCCGCCCGTTCCTCTCTCAGGCCAGTACGGAGGTGCTGATGCATGCTTTTATTTCCTGTCGTTTAGATTACTGTAATGCCCTGCTCTCTGGTCTTCCTAAAAAGAGCATGCGTAACTTACAATTATTACAAAATTCAGCCGCACATGTGCTGTTGAGGACCAGAGGATGGGAGGATATTACACATATCTTAAAATCGCTGCATTGGCTCCCCGTGCGCTTCAGGATCGATTTTAAGGTTCTTTTATTAGTTTATAAGAGTCTTAACGGTCTTGGGCCTTCTTATTTGTCTGCACTACTTTTATTTTATCAACCCTCGCGGACCCTGAGGTCCTCTGGTGCTGGCTTTTTAACGATACCACAAGTTAGAACTAGAACACACGGGGAGGCAGCATTCAGTTATTATGGCCCCCGATTGTGGAACACCCTCCCAGAGAACCTCAGGGCCGCAGAGAATGTTGATGTTTTTAAAAAGAGGCTCAAGACCCATCTTTTTAATCAGGCTTTTAACTGACTCATTTTAACTTTTTATAACTTCTTAAGCTGACCTCTAGTCTTACATTTTTTATTACTATTTTATATATAAATTTTTACGTTATACATCTTATTCTTTTATCCTCAGTTTTAGCTTCCATACCTTTTATTTATTTTTATTTATTTATTTATTTATTTATTTATTTATTATATATATATATATAGATATATATATATAGCTAGAGAGCTTTACACCTTCGTGTGGAGCCTCTTGTCTGCCTGGGCTGGGGTGGTCCTTGTGTCGGCGCCCCTGCAGTCATGGTCCATGACTCCACTCGGTGTGTGTGGCCCCCAAAGGTGGCTCTTCCTCACTTCGGATTTCGGTGCCCAGCCATGTCTCCTCTATATCTCTTATGGACAGATGGTGTATGTGGGTGTGTGTATGTTGGTATGTTTGTGTGTGTGGGTCTGTATGTCTGTTCGAATGTCTATGTATGTGTGTGAATGTATATGTGATTGTGTATCTGTGTGTATATTTGTGGGGGGGTGGGAGGTTTCGGGTTTTTCATAGTGTTTTATATTGTGGTATTCTTGTTTTTATCCTCTGTGAGACACTTTGTGTTACTGTTTTGTATGAAAAGTGCCATATAAATAAAGTTGATTTGATTTGATTTGATAAATTTAGCTTATTTCTCAGGCTAATCTACAAATGCAAATGTGCTGCCTTGCAACGTCTGGTGTAACATACAGCTATGGCCATAAGTTTGGACACAAGTACCATGATGCTTCTGAATCTTAGAAAATACCACAAAATTGTCACTTACAATACAGTACACAACTCCTGAGAACTATATTAAGTTTCATATTTAAAAAAACATCAAAAGAGTTTGGTGTCATTTTGTTATTCTTACCAAATTCGGTTGTGAAAGTACTGCGTTTTTTTGTTATTTTCTTCTAATATTATGTTTTGGGAACAAAGTTGTTCCAATTGTTGGAATTTATTGATAATATTATATCCCTTGTTGATTTGTTGACTAACTAAACTGGTGCTGTCAAAAAATATTAGTTATGTTCTGTAATAGACATCAAAACAGACATAAGTCATGCTGTGTCCAAACTTATGGCCATGGCTGTACGTTAGAAAAACGTCAAATTTACAACACACTATCTGGAGGCTAGAGAGTGAACTGACAGGCGAAGTCTATTTCAACAATCTGGCAGGGTGTGGAGTGTTGCGCCGGTACTTATTGCTAGGTGAGTAATCAGGATGATTTCTGGTTTTGTTTGGGATGCCAGGTGGGGAGGGATGAGGAGAGGGCCCTGACAGAGACAGGACCGGACAGCTGCCTGAACCAGTGTCTTTGCCTGAACGACTGTGCATAAAAATACAACAGGAACGGTAATGTGACTTTCATTCGAGTATATTTATTATGATTATGTTTGTATTACTACATATAATGCTGCACATACGTGGCATTTATTTTATTGTACAGCCATGGCTGTATCTCTTTCCTGCCTTCTTCCAGACCCAGCTGCCCGGGAACCTATCCACCTGAAACCCTCACCTGAACCCCCCAGCCCATTCGGCACCGGTCCCCTCTCCACTCGGATTCCCCATTCCGCCCGGACCCCCCCTCCTGGATCCCCCGACCCGTCTCCCTCCCGGCCGCTGGAGCTGCTACAGCCAAACCGGCTGCTCCCTGCCTCCCGGAGCCCCTCCCGGAACATCATCGGCGAGACGCCGTACCTGCCTGGCCAATCCCCCGGATCGTCAGAGTGCTACGTCTCGTTCCTCCGAACCCCTACTCCTCCATCGAACTCCGAGCCCTTTGACGTCTGGCCGCCAGGGATCCCCACAGCCATCTGCGACGCTCCAGTCCCGCCCGGACCACTGACAACCGCTGATCCCCGGCCCCAGACCCGCCCGGCCACATCCTCCCTCCACCAGCACCCCTGTTCCTGCATTCCGGTCCCTGCACTCCAGCCATATCCATTCTTTTACAATAAAACCCTTTTTCAACTTCTCCGGTTCTGGTAGTGGCGGCTCTTTGCTCGGGTCTGCCTAGTCAACCCGTGACAGTCTCTCTCTCTCTCTCCATCCCATCTGTTATGCTGAGAGCACCCCCTGCTCCGTTCGTAGTGACCGATAATGCAGCGTTTTTCATTCGAAGATCGTTTCTTGGTTTGGAAATCGTTTTTTAGTTTGCAGATCGTTTCTTGGTTTGGAAATCGTTTCATGTTCTAGAAATCGTTTCTTAGTTTGCAGATCGTTTCTTTGTTTTGGAGATCGTTTCTTGTTTTGGAATCGTTACTTGATTTGCAGATCGTTTTTTGGTTTGGAGATCATTTTCTCCTTTGCATCGTTCCTCTTTCAGCAGCGCGTTTTGGTTTTTTCTTCTTCAGCGCGTTATTTCATTTGCACCACGATCCTCTTTTGTACCTCCTTTAGACCTGTGTTTGAGGTTGTGATTTTGCGTCGTTTCTGTACTTGAAGCTGTTTTCCTGAACTGAAGCGTTTTGGAAAGTTGCAGATCATTGGCCCCTGTCGGCCACCGTAGTATGCGTCTAGAGATCGTTTTTTAGAATTGTCCTATTTTCGATCACCAATGCTGTGGGTCTGTTACTGTTACATAGAAGCCATACTGCAGACAAAAAATACAGCAACTTCTTGACGTTTCTTTGACATCTTGTTGAAGATTAACAGAAGATATATTATTTTTAATTCATAATTATATATTTTTGGGTAGGTGAACTGCCCAGCGGTGTCAATCAAGTAAAAATAAATGTCGGTGAAGGAAATGTCCGGCCACAATGAAGGATCGTCAACCCGCCCAGTCTTCAAATTGTAGGGATCTGACAAGGTTTTACTGTTTCCCTGATATCTCAGCTTACTCACGTATCTTTGTCGGGCCGCAGGTGATAAGGATTGAGCATAATCGGACAATTTCGCGGAAGGATAGTTTGCATTGTTATCATCAGCCATTGTTCCTCTGGTTCCTCTTGCCAACCAGCGCGGTAATCACGTGACTTTGTGACGTCACTGTTAGTAAACACTGGCGTCTCCCATTATAGTGAATATCACTAGTTGACTTCTGCTTCATTAACTTTTTCGTTATTGTGCTCAAAAATGAAACTTTTGACGACGGCTTCAGGTTCTACATCTACAAGTAAAGAGTCATGAAAAGAGATTTAAGAACAACTTTAAAAGCTGATGTTAGAACATGTTTATGATCAGAGGTTCCAGTCTGATGTTAACTTACAGTAACTTCAGCTACAGTAACGTAGGTCACTGCTTTAGATGTGATGATGTCCAGATGTGGAGAAGAGGACAACCAGTTACTGAGATGACTTTAACACTGACCTGGAGAGTTTATCTCCTCTATGGAGGCTAATGTTGTTAGCAGCAGCAGCTAAATGATGGTAGCTACGTCACCTTTATTCTAGTCTGTAAAATATGCTCTTATTGTGAAAATCTACCTGCTGCTTCCTCACAGGTGGAGTCCTGACTGGTTCCAGGAAACAGATCACCTGTCTGAGTGTTCAGGAGCGGACTGGAAACTTTGTTCTTCTTCTTCAGCGCTTTGAATAAAGTGTAAGTTTGCTTTGTTTGCTGCTTTAACTTCAGTAATGTTGCTGTTTGTTTCTGCTCTGTCATGTTTCTACATGTTCACTTCTTATTTCACCACAAACTCTGGATCACTGCTGTTTAAACATCCATCAATATGATTATCAGGTTATTGATTCACTGCAATCAGTCAGTATTTCTATTAGATCATTGATTGACTTCAGTCAGTTTGATCAGCTGCTGATGTTTATTTGTTTCTTCACTGTGTCGTGTCTTTTTTACTTTGGGTTTCTCTGAGTCTCTGCAGCTCCATGACTCCATCTGCTGGACTGATAGTAGAAGTGCAGTGATCTTCTCCAGGAGGATCTGAGTGGATGAATGATGTTTGTTTCCTGTGCAGGTGAAGGTAGAAAGTGTGTGTGAGCTGCTGTGAGTTGAGCATCATGGATGAGTGTGAGGACAGAGAGGAGGGAGTCCCTCCCTCTAAAAGCTCTCTGTGTGGGGAACAGGAGAACCAGAGCAAAGCTCAGAGGTGAGACCACCATCTCTAACTGTCCAGGACTCTGCTGCATGTCAGAGCTCAGCATCACATCACTGCTGCATCATTATTGACAGGAATCCACCTGGACCTGGACCTGGACCTGGACCTGGACCTGGACCTGGACCTGGACCTGCATCCAGCTGTGTGTCCATGAACAGTGACTGGTCCATGAATCATCCTCTTTATTTCAGACGATCTGCAGATGGAAGGTGAGACAGTAAAACTGACAGAAAGACATTTCAGACTCAAAGTTGTTGATGTGTTTATTAACAGCTTGAAGATGTTTTGCTTCAGTTTTTATCTGTTCTGGTTTTGTTTCAGGATCCAGCAGCAGAGACCAGACTGTCCTGAACCCAGTTGTCTGTCCTTCAAGAGTGACTGGTCAAAGGATGAATTCATTGACTTCAAAGATGTCCATCCGTCTGGTGATCAAATGTAAGCTGGAACTGACAGAAAGAGTCACTTATTGTAGAACAGAACCAGTTTGTACGACGTGTTGTCCGACCTGCTCTGAAATCCAAAGTGTTTGTGTCTGTTGTGAACGTCCACGTCACAGTGAGGGGAGACATGATGAGGTTTAAATGTGGAGATAACTGGTTCCATTTTCAGAGTCTCCTGAAGACGTTGATGGTGTCGTAGCTGGTGTTTGCCTCTGTGTGGACAGACGTACTGAGATCTGACTGTTGATGTTGATCCACAGAGTGGAGCAGCAGAACTCAGAGGTTCCCAGAGCTCAGTCTGTCCAGCAGCATCACCTGGACTCCATATTCATGGTGAGTTCATGGACAACAAGTTGTTCTCCATCTGCTGTGTTCAGGCGTCTCCATGCTGCTCTTTGTAGACCAGTGGACTGTCAGTGTGTCCAACATGGATCTGATGTTTGGCTCCATGATTTGACTCTGATGGACTCATTGACACATTTCTCTGTTCCAGCTGCTGGAGGACAACATGGTGACTTTTGTGAAGAAGGAGCTGAAGAAGATGCAGAAGGTTGTGAGTCCAGATTACCCAGAATGCTCAGAGAGTCAGAGGGAGGATGAGGAGGAGTTGGAGGGTGATGATGAAGATGAGAGGAGCAGCAGAGAGATGTTTGAGCAGATCACAGTGTTGTTCCTGAGGAGGATGAAGCAGGAGAAGCTGGCTGACTGTCTGCAGAGCAGTAAGAGGATTTGTGTAAAGACTGAAGCTGCTGATCAACAGAACATTTACTAAAGTCTCTGAATATCTTCACACAATCAGTATTTGAGGGACAAACTGTCACCTTCACTTTATTGCTACTTTGGTGCTTTAATATCCAGGTTACTTCTACTTCACTCTTTCTTTCTTGTGTTTTCATTCAGAACTTGTTGCTGCCAGTTTGTGGACGTAAACTTAAATGTTCTCTGAAGAAGAAGTTCCAGAGAGTGTTTGAGGGCATCGCTAAAGCAGGACAGAAGACCCTCCTGAATGAGATCTACACAGAGCTGTACATCACAGAGGGAGGGACTGCAGAGGTCAATGATGAACATGAGGTCAGACAGATTGAAGCAGCATCCAGGAAAGCAGACAGAGCAGAAAGAAGCATCAGACCAGAGGACATCTTAAGAGGCTCACATGGAAGAGATGGACCAATCAGAACAGTGATGACACAGGGAGTGGCTGGCATCGGGAAAACAGTGTTAACACAGAAGTTGACTCTGGACTGGGCTGAAGACAAAAGCAACCAGGACATCCACTTCATGTTTCCATTGACTTTCAGAGAGCTGAATGTGCTGAAAGAGAGAAAGTTCAGTTTGGTGGAACTTGTTCATCACTTCTTCAGTGAAACCAAAGCAGCAGGAATGTGCAGCTTTGAAGACTTCCAGGTTGTGTTGATCTTTGACGGTCTGGATGAGTGTCGCCTTCCTCTGGACTTCCACAACAATGAGGTCCTGACTGATGTTACAGAGTCCACCTCAGTGGATGTGCTGCTGACAAACCTGATCAGGGGGAATCTGCTTCCCTCTGCTCACCTCTGGATAACCACACGACCTGCAGCAGCCAATCAGATCCCTCCTGACTGTGTGGACATGGTGACGGAGGTCAGAGGGTTCACCGACCCACAGAAGGAGGAGTACTTCAGGAAGAGATCCAGAGATGAGGAGCAGGCCAGCAGCATCATCTCCCACATGAAGACATCACGAAGCCTCCACATCATGTGCCACATCCCAGTGTTCTGCTGGATCACTGCTACAGTTCTGGAGGAGCTGCTGAGAAGCAGAGAGGGAGGAGATCTGCCCAGAACCCTGACTGAGATGTTCATCCACCACCTGGTGGTTCAGACCAAAGTCATGAAGGTCAAGTATGATGGAGGAGCTGAGACAGATCCACACTGGAGTCCAGACAGCAGGAGGATGATTGAGTCTCTGGGAAAACTGGCTTTTGAGCAGCTGCAGAAAGGAAACCTGATCTTCTATGAGTCCGACCTGACAGAGTGTGGCATCGATATGAGAGCAGCCTCAAAGTACTCAGGAGTGTTCACACAGATCTTTAAAGAGGAGAGAGGGCTGTACCAGGACAAGGTGTTCTGCTTCATCCATCTGAGTGTTCAGGAGTTTCTGGCTGCTCTTCATGTCCATCAGACCTTCATCAACTCTGGAATCAACCTGCTGGAAAAACAACAACAAACAACGTCTCGTTGGTCTAAACTGTTCAGACAGAAGATAGATCCAACACTTTTCTACCAGAGAGCTGTGGACGAGGCCTTACAGAGTCCAAACGGACACCTGGACTTGTTCCTGCGCTTCCTCCTGGGTCTGTCACTGCCGACCAATCAGAATCTCCTACGAGGCCTGCTGACACTGACAGGAAGTCTCTCACAGACCAATCAGAAAACAGTGGAGTACATCAAGAAGAAGATCAGTGAGAACGTCTCTGCAGAGAGAAGCATCAATCTGTTCCACTGTCTGAATGAACTGAAGGATGTTTCTCTGGTGGAGGAGATCCAACAGTCCCTGAGATCAGGACGTCTGTCCACAGATAAACTGTCTCCTGCTCAGTGGTCAGCTCTGGGCTTCATCTTACTGTCATCAGGAGAACATCTGGACATGTTTGACCTGAAGAAATTCTCTGCTTCAGAGGAGGTTCTTCTGAGGCTGCTGCCAGTGGTCAAAGCCTCCAAGAAAGTTCTGTAAGTAGTTGGAGACTGAAGATACTTTTAATTTTCCTGCTGTTTCATCAGTATAATCTGCTTTTTGTCTCTTCAGACTGAGTGGCTGTAATCTGTCAGAGAGAAGCTGTGGAGCTCTGTCCTCAGTCCTCAGCTCCCAGTCCTCCAGTGTGACAGAGCTGGACCTGAGTAACAACAACCTGCAGGATTCAGGAGTGGAGAGTCTTTCTGCTGGACTGGAGAGTCCACACTGTAAACTGGAAGCTCTCAGGTCAGGACTCATCAACCTGTTCAATTCTGTTAGAATTCAAACAGACAAATATAATGCATGACAAATGTTTTTACACATTTTTTTTACCGTTGCTCTGATGATACGTCAGAACAACGTTGTGAAGAGAAAGAAACAGGAAATTCAGCATCACAAAAACATTAGAAGAAGAAACACGCTCTCCACAAAATAAAAGCGGAACAGACCACAAGGGTGGCGCTGCAGGACTACAATGTCTTGTTAACACATTAAAACAACACTGGATAGGAGAATATTAATGCAGTTTATCAGACATTTACACTGCTTACTGCTGCTGTATTCTGGACATAGTGGGATGTATTTGTTGTTAAATTCACTGCTGTCTTTTCAACAGGACAGAAAATACTGTACTTAATGTTTTACTTCTTTTCTTGTCTTTGTCTCTTCAGACTGAGTGGCTGTAATCTGTCAGAGAGAAGCTGTGGAGCTCTGTCCTCAGTCCTCAGCTCCCAGTCCTCCAGTGTGACAGAGCTGGACCTGACTAACAACAACCTGCAGGATTCAGGAGTGGAGAGTCTTTCTGCTGGACTGGAGAGTCCACACTGTAAACTGGAAGCTCTCAGGTCAGGACTCACACTTTGAAAGTGAAAGAAAATGAAAGATTGATTCTTTATTTGCTTCAGATGCATCAAATCTGCACCAAAATGTATCTGAAAGACAAAAAGAAAACAAAGAGTGAGAAACATCCAGCCAAGTGTTGTCCATCAGGTTTGTGTTGTTTTGTGTGTGCAGGCTGTCAGGCTGTCTGCTCACAGAGGAAGGCTGTGCTTCTCTGGCCTCAGCTCTGAGCTTCAAGACCTCAAATCTGAGAGAGCTGGACCTGAGCTACAACCATCCAGGAGACTCAGGAGAGAAGATGCTGAGAGCTAAAGTGGAGGATCCACACTGTAGACTGGAAACTCTCAGGTACAGACAGACAGACACTCTCAGGAACCTTTTAGCCTACCTTAACACAAAGAGTGGAAGCAGAAGAACACTGTTAGCTCAGCTACACACCATGACTGAAGGGAAGAGGAAACTGTTAGCGTAGCTTAGCACATGGACATGACAGACAGGGAACCTTTTAGCCTAGCTCCAGGAAACATCAATGAGTAAAGCTGAATAATGAGTGTAAACTGAGCTGGAACGTGACGAGCACAGGACAGGACTTTAGAGATGCTGCATTCAGGTGTCTGTGTCTCCATGTTGGACTGGTCCTTTATCAGTGGAACAGTGTGAGAGCCATGTAACGTCCATGTGTGCTGCTGAAAGAGTGTCTGCTGCTCTGACCGTCCTCCTCCTTTCAGGGTGACGCCTGCTGGAGTCCGATGGTTGACACCAGGTCCATGGAGGTGTAAGTGTGTTTTAATGGATTGATGGAAACAAAGCAGCACATTCAAGCATCTTCAAAGTGTCACATCTCTGAGGTCATCATCAAAGCTTTATTACTGATCACATGATCCATCAATAACTGCAGCTGTGTTGTGTTTGTTCTCTCCATCAGATTCCTGTCAACTCACAGTCGACACAAACACAGTAAACAGAAACCTCAAACTGTCTGACAACAACAGGAAGATGACATTTGTGGAAAGGGATCAGTCGTATCCTGATCATCCAGACAGGTTTGACTTCTGGGCTCAGCTGCTGTGTGGAACTGGTCTGACTGGTCGCTGTTACTGGGAGGTGGAGTGGAGAGGAGGGGTTAATATATCAGTGAGTTACAGAGGAATCGGAAGGAAAGGACGCAATAAAGACTGTTTGTTTGGACGTAATGATCAGTCCTGGAGTCTGATCTGCTCTGATCGTGGTTACTCTGTCCTTCACAATAAGAGAGAAACATCCATCAGGTCCTCCTCAGTCTCTCACAGAGTTTCAGTTTATGTGGACGTTCCTGCTGGAACTCTGTCCTTCTACAGAGTCTCCTCTGACTCTCTGATCCTCCTCCACACCTTCAACACCACATTCACTGAAACTCTCTGTCCTGGATTTGGGGTCTACAGGTTCTATTCTGGTTCCTCAGTGTTTCTGTGCTGAGTTCAGTCTCCAGAGTCTCCTCCTGTCAGAGAAACAGTGTTGAACAGATAGCTGAGTCTCTCCATGACTCTGTCCCTCACAAACATGTTTTCACATTCATGGATTAAATCTAATCTTCTTCCTCTTCAAAGATGAAGTTGTGATTCTTCCAGGAGCCAAATGTGGTGTTTGCGTCTTTTTCCAGTCAAATGTTGAGAGTGAAAATCAGGATGTGGTGTTCCTCTGACGCTCACTTGAACTAAAAGCATTTGAGCTGCACAAAGTGTGAAATGAGAGAGGAAGCAGTGAATCTACAAACTGCTGACAGACTTTCACACATTATTGTCCAGAGAAAATCAGGTTTTTGTGTGCAAACAACTGTGCAAACTCTGTTTTATAATCTAATATTGTTATTGTATTCATTTGTTCCTTTTTTCTTTTTAGAACAAACAGACATTTAAAATCTTTTCCTGTAAAAACATCTGATGATTATTTAGCTCACAGAGTTTTAAAACCTTCACAAAGCAAACAGAAATCACACAAACATCCAGTTAACACGACGTGTTTTCATCTGAATATTCTTTCTATTCAGACATTCTAGTTTCTTTTCTGCACTTTAGTCTTGAAGCAATGAGGACAAACCTACATTATTATTAAATCTCTCTTTTTATCCAACAGGAAATCTAAATTCTTCCACATATTTTAGACTTTCTCTCTAAAAACAGGACAAAAGAAGCTGCAGAACTACAGAAATATGAATGTAAAAGCTGAATCAGTCTGAAAACTAAACACAAAACTAATCTGCAGCGTTTAGTTCTGATAAATAATCAGTTTTTTACAGATTTCTGGTGCTTGGTGGACTGAAGGAACGGCGCCTCCTGCTGGAGTCTCAGCAACAAGAATTAAATCACATGTTCTGAAAATGAGTGAAATGATTCTTAGTTTGAACAGGAATAGAATAAAAGAGCAGGATTTCATGTTTTTTCTCAGTGTGTCGACCTCTTCTACCAACAAAAATCACATTAAAACATGAGAGAAGCAGTTTTTGTGTTTTAAATTCATAAATATTTTGAAGAGAAGGTTCTGAATAAACTGTGGTTAGAAGAAACATTTTAGCCGCTAACGTCCACGATATTAAAGATTACAAACATCTGCATCACCTGTAATGTTAACAAACACACAGATCAATATTTACATATATATTAGAGATGTTAAATATTTATCTCTATATACCGACCAGCCCCCCCCTGCCTACCATCCTGCCCTTGGAATGAATAGTTTTGTTGAGCAGCCTTTGAACTGATCTCTGGTCTGTTCTGATGTTGGACTTGTTTGTTCCTCAGAGCTGCATCAGACTGTTCTGGACACTTTGTCTTGTCCTGTTAGTTCACTTCCTCCTGTTTCATCAGTTTCTTTGTTCAGTTTATCCAGTTTCAGGTTGTTTTTTTGTATGTTTCCTCTTTTGAACTTCGTTGTTTGTTTTTGCAGTCGCAGCAGTTTTGTTTGTTTCTGGAATGAGTTTGGTTTATTTTCTCCTCAGTCCAGTTTGAACATTTCTGTATTGATTTAGTTCCTGCTTTGTTTAATAAAGTCCTTTTGAATCCTCGCTAGTGTCCACCAGTTCTGCCCCCATGACGTCTAAATCAAAGGGTCAGAGGACGTGGTGGTGATCTGGTGATTATTAAGGATTGTTTCCACTTCACAGAGCAATGTGTTCAGACTACAGACAGACCCATATGGTTTTTTCAGGGCCGATACCGATTATTAGTCATCAAGGAGGCCGATAACTGATATTTGGAGCCGATATTCATTTGCAGTAAAAGTGAAAATATTGGCGTCAAAACTTTGATTAATACAAACTCCTTTCACTTATCTTTGTCTTCAGTTCAAAGTGCAGGGAGTTTCCAGGCTCAGCAGCATCTCTTAGAAAGTTCACTGAAAATTTAAATCAATCAAGAGCTTCCTGAAGTTTTATAAAGTAAATTAAACAAAGGTAAATAAAATGTGCACAGAAATGTGAGTCTCAAATCAATGAGTCGTCCCAACTGAGCAGCAGCAGACTGTGGAGCTAAAAGCAGATGTTCAGCGTTCTCTCCAGTCAGACGGCTTCTCCTGCTCTCACAAACTGACAGACTTCCCAAAAGAGATCCTGGATCGGCGCAGAGCCCTGTTTCCCATCAGGAAGAAAGCTATAGCTGAAGGCTCTCGTGCTGTCATCGCGGTGGACAAACTATTTATCAACGGTCAACTGTACCGCGACCGGAACACCACTCCGTGGTTCTTCTGATGTCAGGTGATGTGCTTGATCTCACTCACAATGTCATTATACACAACACTGCCATAAAATAATTAATACTAAACTTAATTCCCGTCTTCACTGCACTGCTCACAGCACCAATGTCCTTTTTAAATCATATTTTATTTTTTTCACTGTTACTCGTTTCACTTTTCACTCTTTTTCTTTCTCACCTTTTCACAGTTCACCATTATTTCACCTGTTATAATCACTCAAACCTCACACACAGACATGAGAATAGGAATCTGTTGACACACATCAGCACTATACACAGCTCACATAAACACATTTACTTAAAGCTTGTTGGAACAGCACAACCACGTTTGAAAATATTAAACAGGGTGATTCAGAATGCACACTTAGCTGGCACGTATGTGGCCCCTTTCAGATATAAGCTCTGGTAAAATGCATGTAGCACTTACTTTAGTTGTTCAGTCATGAACGCACTGAGGTTTGTCACTTGGAATGTGCGTGGAGCTGGTACAGGGGAAAAGAGACTGAAAATCAATCAGCAACTGCAGAATTTGCAAGCAGACATTGTTTTATTGCAGGAAACTCATTTATCAAATTCATCATTGGCTCTTCTTCCATCAGCACAGTTTCCACATGTGTACTCAGCCTGTTATAATTCCAGGCAAAGAGGAGTAGCAGTCCTTATAAATAAAAGACTAACCTTTGGTATTGATAGCACAATTGCAGACCTACAAGGCAGATTTATTATAGTGGTAATATCCATCCAAAATGTTAAACTGTGCATTGTGAATATATATGGACCAAATGTTGATGACCCCTCCTTTTTTCACTCTCTCTTCACTTCACTTGATGGTTACTCAAATAACGCACTGATTATAGGAGGGGACTTCAACATGGTGTGTGACCCGGGAATGGACAGGCTCAGTACCACAGGAAACCAGCGAGTGTGGCGATCCTCAGAAACAGTTCAACAATATATGAAGGATTCTGGTCTTTGTGATGCGTGGCGTTCTCATCACCGTACCGTAAGAGAATACACATTCTTTTCTTCAGCTCATCGTTCTTACTCTAGATTATTTTTTAATTATTAACACGCTGATGAATGACATTTCAGAAATCAAAATCCATCCCATTACCATTAGCGATCATGCACCTGTATTATTAAAAATAAGAATAATAAACCCCCATCTACAAACTGGAGATTTAACACATCATTACTTAAAGATCCCGAATTTATCAGCTATGTTAAAAGAGAATGGTCTATATATCTAGAAGATAACGACTTGCCAGAAACATCGGCGTGTCTTTTGTGGGAAGCAGGAAAAGCAGTTTTGAGAGGAAAAATAATATCTTTCTCTTCACATAAGAAAAAGAAAGAGGTCTCAAGAATCTCAGAGTTAGAACTTCTAATTCAATCCCTGGAGGAAGCTTATCGTGTTTCTCCAGAAGAGCACACGCTGAAGGATATAAGACAAACTAAACTTGAACTTAATGAAATTATAGATAAAAAAACTGAATTCATGGTGCAAAGACTTCGCTTAGAGAACTTTGAACATAGCAATAAATCTGGTAAATTTCTGGCCAATCAATTAAAAGTAAACAAAAAGAAAACAACAATCTCTGCTGTCAAAGACCCAGATGGAAACATCAGCCATGACCCAGATAAGATAAATGATACCTTTAGAGATTTCTATAAAGGATTATACAAATCACATATGAAGACAACAGAAGAGGACATTAATCAGTTCTTTAGTTCAATTACTCTACCAAAACTACAACATGAAAATAGATTGGTGTTGGATTCTCCTCTTTCAGTCGAAGAACTTCACAAATCTCTGCAGCATATGCCAAACAATAAAGCACCCGGTCCAGATGGTTATCCAGTTGAATTCTATACAGAATTTTGGACAACGCTGGCTCCCACCTTTCATAAAATGGTAACAGAAATTAAAAACAAACAAAAAATACCTTCAAATATGAACTTAGCCAGAATTATTTTGTTATTAAAACCAGAAAATGACCCCACACTTCCATCTAGCTACCGTCCAATTTCATTAATAAATGTAGATCTCAAAATTATCAGCAAAGCTCTCGCCAGTAGAATAGAAAAAGTAACCCCCCTTATAATACATCCTGATCAAACAGGTTTTATTAAAGGGAGACATTCCTCTACTAATATGCGCAGATTAATTAACATAATAGATTATTCCACAATACGTCATTTAGAATCCACAATCATCTCGTTAGACGCAGAAAAAGCATTTGATCGAGTAAATTGGAAATTTCTGTTTGCAACATTAAACAGATTTGGTTTTGGGGCATCTTTTATAGACTGGATAAAAATCTTTTATAATAACCCGGCTGCTTGTGTTAAGACCAATGACCAGACTTCTCCAAGTTTCTGTTTGCAGAGAGGCACGAGGCAGGGCTGCCCACTTTCTCCATCGCTTTTCGCCATCTTTATTGAACCTCTTGCAGCTGCCATAAGACAAAACAAAGACATCAGAGGAATCCAATCCAACAATATAGAACATAAAATAAGTCTTTATGCAGATGATGTATTACTTTTCCTAAATAACTCCAAATCATCTATCTCCCAGACAATTACGCTTATTAATACATTTTCATTGATATCTGATTATTCTATCAACTGGTCTAAGACTACAGCCATGCCTATTAATTGTGACATACCAAGAATATCTGACATCACAATACAGTCTGGAAACCTCAGATATTTAGGCATAAATCTCTCTCCCAGGATATCAGAACTTACAAAACTAAATTATGTTCAGTTATTGAAAACAATAGAGGATGATCTTATACGGTGGAAGCACTTACCCATATCACTCATGGGGAGAGTAGCCACTATTAAAATGATGGTTTTACCTAAAGTTAACTATGTATTCTCAATGATACCATCCAAACCATCCTCCTGTTGGTTTAAATCACTGGACTCATATTTATCCAAATTTCTTTGGAGTGCCCTGGATCTTGGGCTGCGGCGGGGGCGCCGGCCCATGCCGGGTGGCCGTCTGGGGTGGCTGGTTCCCCTGGCGATGTTGACCCTCTGCCTGGGGGGGCGGGGGTTGCCTCTTTGGCGCCTGGGGCCCGGGGTCCTGTGCTGGGTCCACCCTGGGCCTCCGGCCCCTGGCGGGGTCGGCGGCCGCCGATCTTGGTCGCCTGGGGCCCGGCCCCGCTGGGCGCTGGAGGGGCCGGGTTCTCCCTCTGCCCCCTTCCAGGCCGGTCTGTGGTCGTCCTCGTGGTTTGGTGGCTCGGATCTCTGCTCTGGGATCGCTGCCGGCTCGCCTGGGTCTTGTGGGCTCTCGGGCCCGCTTCTGGCCTTCACAGAGGTCAGAGGTCAGAGTTGCATGATCACAGTCACAATTGCACCGTACTCTGCATGTGGACATAGCAACCATGTTGTCTTGTGGGGTGTTAAGTTTGTCCTGGTGCCAAAATATCAAAAGACATGTTTCCTCAGTTTGTGTGTTTCACATAGATGATTTGAATAATTACTAGCTGTGTTTCCTAACAAAACCCGTAGGATGCGTTCCGGTGTGTCTTTGTTAAGGTGTACTAGCTTGTTATCTGTTGTGTCGGTTTCAATTAAAAGATAATTGTATTCTTGCACTTTTCCTTTTCTCTTCACTATCCCCTCTTGTTGTTGTTTTTTTCCTCCTTTTCTCGTTTCTTTCTTCCTGCCTTTCCCCTGTCAGGTCTGGCAAATGTATGTATATTTAACTAATCAACAAGTATTCAATCTAAATAAATTACTGTACAGTATCAAGGGGAGTCTTATACTTACGAACTCCCCTTGGAAAAGCAAACTTGTATGGCACAATGCAGCAGCCAGATCCTCATTCTGCCTGCTCTGTTGCCGGACAGGACACAAAAAAAAAAAAAAAAACTGACAGACTTCACTGAAGACGTTCACTAGGGACTGATGAGGCGCTGCACTAACAAACTTTCTGCTCCTTTCTCTGCTAGCTTGAAGCGTCCCTCATTCTGTCTCCACCACTGGAGTGGCTCTCCTTTCCTCCTGTCCATCACTGGCTCCTGGAGGTACAGATGGAGCTCATCCTCAACCAGCTACTGGCCAGCAGGTCACCAGTGTGGGCTTCCAGCAGAGAACTCAACATCTCATCAACACGGCTGCAGAACCATGTGTGTTCTCTCTGCTGCCTGTTGTGGCTGTTTCCGTCATTCTAGTGTCTCATATCCAGGCTTAAAGTGAAAAATAATCCTCAATCTGAATATTTTTGCTTTTGGCTCGGGGTACAATCCAGCTAACTAATAAGAAATGAAGACACCTGCCTTTGCAAACTCAGACTGCAGATTATAGTAATACCAAAAAAGGCCAGTAGGTGGTGGTAGGTCCCTCTGACTACAACATGGTGCAAACATTGTTTAGCAACCAGTCAGTAAAAGACATGGAAAAAGGACATTGAGTCACCTTTTAACAATATGTGCACTATTTATTCTGAAATACAACGATGTAAACAGTTACAGTGCAAAAAATAAGCTAAATAAATAAAAATATAGTTTATAACAGCAAACTATAGTTCAGTTCAAATAATAACAACAAAACATTAAAGTGCTCTAAGAACTGGAAACTTAAATAATCTGAAATAAATACGAAAATAGAAAATAAATCAACAAATATAAATTACTACAGAAAACTACAGTTCAATTAAAAACATTGATGGTGCTACAAGAACTGGTCAGCGATCTATTTCTTCTTTCTTTCTGACATCTTTTACTTCTTCCGTTAGTGTTGAGGCAACGTTCACTTTTGTGTTTGCAGATGTTGAGTTACTCTGGAAGCATCATCATCAAAAAACCAACAAGCACATTCAGACTGTTGTCCAGCTCTGGCTAGTGGCTTCATCAATATCCAATGAAAACACATTTATTGAGCTTTTCACAAAGACTTTTCTTAAATGCTGCTGCTATGCCATGTGTACTTATGGAACCAATCTGCTGATTCTGACAAAGCATTTTGATCTTCACACTGTTTTTTACACAGATTAACGAGTGGCTGAGATCTGGTGAACTACAAGTCATGTTCTGCAGTGAACGAGCACACGCGTGTTTTTAAATCACAAACCCTGTCAGTCTGATGTCGGTACCTCAGCGATGGATGTTGGTCCCTGTAAACGAGAAAATAAAACCCAAAGTACTTATAAAGTTAAGGTGGAAAGAAATTATGAGCAGAAGTTTGTGAAAAATATGATTTAAAGTCCTGCTTTTAATTGAGGATAGATGTGAGTTGAACGTTCTACTGCATCGTCACATTTAGCTGACTCATCATTTCCTGTCTCTGTACATCTCCGTACTACATCTGCAGTCAGTGAGGAAGTGGTGAAGGTCTTCAGTCTCTCCTAACAGCTGCTGTTAGATTGAATTCATGCTTTCTAATCAGCACCTCCATTCCCACACAAGCATTGGTGTCAAATGTAGCTTCCTGTGGCCATGAAGTGGCTGCAGTTTTTGCAGTTTTTTGGTCCCATTGGACCATTTATCTGAACAGGCTTTCACCTGTCAACAGGTGTTTCATAGCCCAGATAACTTCAGCTGCTTTCATTCTGACCATTTCCCCAAAGATAATACAAGTTTATTCTTTTAAATGATTTAATAAAAGTGATAATCTTTCTCTGTTATTCTCCATATTGGTGATAATTGTGGGGCTCTTTGTCAGAATGTTTGGCCACAATCTCAAATTTTGATGAACACAACTTCTACGTGACCAAAGCTGATAATTCAAGTTACGGTATGTTTATTTATGACCCAGTAGATTTTCTCATATTTCCAGACAACTTCCAACAAATCTATGAAACAACCAAAACACATGATTTGCTTGAATATCTGCAGCTTCAAATAGCAGCAGGATCCATATGAGCAGTGATGCATCCAGAAATGTTTTATAGTGGTAGAAAGATGGGACCACTGAAACTCTGGTTTTGGCAACAAAAACCAAGAATCATGACTGAATTTTAGGAATTCTGTTATGTTGTTGAAAATCCACATCAATGATTTTCTTTTTCAGATCTTTGCTGAGATCCTCAGACTTTCCCACTGTAGTGTTTGAGTCTAATGAGTGGATCTAATGGGTTCTATTTAAACTGGATCAGAGGAGTCAGCAGCTGTAGTCGATCGTAATCACTCAGGAGAAGTTAAGATACCATGTCACAAAGAAACTCTGAATAACACAACTTTCTATGTCAACAAAACTGATAATTCAAGTTGCTTTATGTATATTTATGACCCAATAGATTGTCATATTTCCAGAATTTATGAAAGAACCAAAATACACGATTGTTTTTTGCGACAAAGACGTTTTAAAATGGAGTTATAGGAGTCACTGGAACCTCATGACTTTTGTGGTGTACACGGTCTTTACAAGTGTCTGAAAACTCATTTTACTGCACCATAACTGGCTGTAAATAGAAACATTTTCATCACACATGGGCAGAATTTTTAATATTGAAATGATCAATAAACTAAAGATGTTTAAGGTGAACTTTCCCCCTCAAGTACAGCATCTTTTCTTCTAGATTATATTGAACAGGAGTCACTGTAAAAACCACAACTGCACCTGTATCAGATAAACTAAATGACATCAGTATGTGATTTATCAAGTCTTGTGTCCACCTCATTTTCAGCTCATTTCTGGAGGAACCCCGGCTTCTTCTCACATGTTCATGCAGGTAAATGTTAATTTACTCGTTGCTTTTATCACAGAGAGTCGATTGAAGTGTTGAGTTCAAAGTAATTTAGAAACAAACTACAAAGAGTGAAAGTAAACAGAAGTGAGCTGAAGCTAAAGAGCTACTCGGTCTAATGAAATTAAGTGTAATTTGTCAAATGTTGACAGGTTGTTTTTTAAGTGAAATAGAATCATGCAAATGTGGCTCCCTGGACATCTTTATTGTTCATATGATGTCCAGAATTAGTCATTTTTCTCATTAGTTTGGTTCCACCACTATTATTTTTCATTTTAATAGAATTTTCAAGGCCTTGTGTCTCTCCTAAAAACAGGGAAAACTTACCTGCTTCTTCCTCAGTAACTGTAGGGCGATACCCATTTTGGTCAGTAGGAGGCAGTATTGGCTTTGTCATGTGAAAGACTGGTGCTGTTATCTTGGTGTACAAGGAAGTAAACCCAGTCATAACATGAGGAGTGAAGACAGCAGCAAAGAGAGCCAATACTGATCAGAAACTGGATCTGTATCTCTTCTGTATTTGCAGAATCTTCATGTGTAATTAAAGTCACTGTCTCCTGGATGGACACTGTCATCATTGTACAAGTGTAACACAAATACTTCACATCTCTTCATCTTGTGGTCCAACATCTTCAGATTAACGGGGAACCTCCTGAACACTGTGACATTTCAGAATGTTTCCACGTACAATCCACAGCTCCCAACATTGTTTAACTGCTGACCTCCATGTAGTTCAGCATGGTCTGGATGGAAATGATGGAGGAATTTCATGTTCACATTTGGCCCATCCACACAGATGGAAAGGAGATTCTTTATGTCCAGCAGACACACAATCCCTCAAATAGAAATATTTTATTTCACTTATTTGACATGAAAAAGAAAATCTGAAAAGGTGAAAACCTATTTGACTGAAAATTTGATACAATAATTAAAAAGGTAGAATAAAACAATTTTTGAAGCTTCTAAAAGAAATAAGATTCATTGACAAATGGTGAACTCGTCTTGAATCTTTAATTCATCCAAATAACATTCCATGAACAAAAAGTACAGCTATACATGCTATAACATGGAGCTAGTTTTGTCCTTTCCACAGGTGAAACATTTGACTATTTCTGAATCCAGAAACATTGCCTGGAACAATCCAGAAATGCATTCATTGGATGTGTATGAGTGGTGCTTCACAGCAGTGTTCAGACACCAGAGCACCTCCACCTGCAGCGTTGCATTCCACCCAAAAGATGCACGAAGACTGCTCGATTTTCTGACGGTAGCGGCTCTGGTGGGAGCGGTGGTCACTACAGCTGCAGTTGTGCTGTTTGTGGTGGTCGAAGTAGATGCTGAAGACGTTCCGCTGCTGGTCACGGGAAAGTAAGTAGCCACAGTTAACCGTTGTCTGCCTCTTACAGCCGATTTGTGGCCGTCAGAATGCATGTGAGATTTCACAGCATTGACACCCATTGTACCAAGCTTCATTTTTTTTTACAAGCACTGCAAAATCTTTCTCCATCTGGACCACCAAGGGGCTGCAGCCATTCTCTGAAGTCCACGTTTTCCTGCTGTTTTTGCTGGAATTTGTATTTCCCCATTTCCCAGCTCTCCTCTATCTGGTCCAGCCCGTCACTTTCCTTTTTTTTTTTGTCTGCAAGTCCGCTCAAAAATGACACCAACCACCCATGGTGTCATTGCTTAAGCTTCATGTGCAATTTTTTTCTTTTCTTCTTTGTGACTGTGACCATCACCGGCCCTCATGGCAAATTAACCTATCATGTTTATTTCAAGCTGTTTCCTACATTATGCCATTGAGGGCTGTGCACACCCAAGTGAAACATAAAACAAACACAGGACAGACAGAAAGGTGAGGCATAGACAGTGTTCTAAGAGAAAAGGTGCATTTTATTTGTTTGTACTCTTTAATTCACACCTTTAAACCATTTACAAATCTAAAACCCTTCACAAACACCTAATACGACAAAGTCCCAACTGGATCAATCATGAAGATGTCAGGAGGCCACAAGAAGGATAGATAGAGCAGAGTGAGATCCACAGACACTAACCCAGCAACCTCCACTGACTCAGCAACCGGAGGAACACACTCTATTGAGTTTTGGTAGGTGCCGGTGTGGTGGGTCTGGCATGCATGAAAACCTCCACCAAAAGGAGGGAGCTGTCCCCTCCAGCCCAAGGAGGTCCACACAGCCCCCCCGCAGGAGCCACCGAGCGGAGATCCAGCCCAGGAGCCCGGAGCGACCCCCCCGACACAGCCAGAGCCCCAAGGCCCGCGCAGCAGAACGGGCCATAGCAGACCCCCACGGCGCCCCACCGGCCCACAGTCCCACCTCCCCCACGTGGTGAGCACTAACCCTGCACCGTGAATCATTCTTTTGCTTTATGATTTTGTTTTGTATGAATGCATATATCTATATGTAGAATATTAATTCCTTGTTTTCCTGATGCTTTTCTTTACATGTTCAAAATAAATATCTTATTCCAAAAACACTTCCTGTGGTGTGTTGTCGGCAGTGACGTGGTGCAGTTCATGTTTCCAGCAGCAGAGGGCGACACATCAGCAACAATGAGGGTCCAGCTCCCTCACAGTTCACGTCCATGGAGGTTCCATCAGAGCTCCACTCAGAAGATCAATAAGAATTCCTCACAGCTGATCATCAGCTGATCAGATCAATGACAAACTGGTCTCATGTGACGGAGTTCAAGATGTCTGACGGCCTTCAATGATCCTGGAAACTGATCTCAGTCTCCTCTTCAGCTGATGAGTCAACAGCTGCTGAAACAAACATCCCATAATAACAGCTTCCATCCTCACATTCATGTGAGTGGAAGGGATGTGTGGATTTCTCTGGTGCTTCTTACAAAGTTGGATGTTCCTCCTGAGTTCTCCGTCACCAACATGGTTCTGGTTGGTGGACCTTCAAGCATCTCTTCAGGAAGTTGATGGATTCAGTCGGTAGAACAGGGAACACTTCACTGTGTTTGTGCAGCCTACAGAGGGGCTCAGAAAACCACAAACATGTCCACATTTCTAAAGGATGTTTTCTTAGTTCTATGTGGAGAAACTGGTTGAAACTCCAGAACCGTGTTCAGCTTGGATCCGACGATCCAACAATAGTTTAGTTTTTATGGAACAACTTGTTAAAGCTGCTCAACCAGTTAGAAAAGTTCAACACAAATGATTTCACATTAAAAGTATTCTCCATGTTTAGTTTTGTATCATTGTGACCTGCAGCTACATGTGCTTCAGAAAATATCACCAGTTTACTTCTGCTTTAATAGTTTCACTTCATGTGGCTCAAAGGTGGAACTTTGACTTCATTTCTTTTTAGATTTAAACTCACCCACAATCAGAAAAACATTAAAAATCTACAAAAATGACCCGTCAACACAGTTTCTGACTGTTTTTTACACATTAACATTGGATTCAGTGTTCTTATTATTATTATTATTATTACAGATAAAAATCTGAAATGTTGTTTTTGTACAGCCAGACTTCATCCTGATTTCAGTGGTTACTGTTCCTGTGATGAAATGAGAACTTCCTTCATCTTGTGTGTGACGGAGAAGAATAAAGGGCTGTGGGTAAAAATCCTGACTCTGAGTTCTTCACTTCCTCATCCTCTGTCTCAGATTCCTCCACTACTTCATCAGTGTCTTTATTCAGACAAACCGTCCACTTGTGTCATCACCCTATTGAGAATCTCCAATGTTGGACAGTAGATGAAATAATGTGAGAGTCTGAAGCCAGACATGATGGATAAAGTCAGAGACAAACAGACTCCTGATCAGCTCCTTCATCAACATGTGAATGTGTGCAGGATGAGTGTAGAAATAAAGGACAGAGTGAGGCTGTGGTCAGAGAGGAGGAGCTTTCTTAGTCCTCAGCTGTTTCCAGGAAGCTGCTGCAGCTTCATCATGTCTCATATTAACGTCATCTAAAGGTGCAGCAGCTGATCTTTGCTCTTTGTGTCTCAGAGTGACGGCAGCCTGCAGACACAGAGGAGGATTTTCTCTCAGACCTGGTCCAGACAGCAGAGAGCTGCAGAGGAAGAAGCTGAGTGAGTGGAACTTTGGTTCTCTTTGATTCAGACGCAAAATGATTCAACCTGAAGGAAATTCTTGTTGAGAAAACAAAAACAGTGAAGCTGAAGTTCCTCCATGAGCTCAGATCCTGCTTGGTGGTCCAGACCTCAGAGCTGTTTTCATGCTTCAGCCTCCATTTGACATCAAGTCTCATGGAAATCAGCATCAGTTTGCTGCTGCTGTGTAGAAATCAGCTGATCACAAGAGTCCGTCTAAAAGGACAGAAACAGACTGAAAACATGGATAAATAGTCAAATAGAGCAGAAAGAAATCCAAGAGAACAGCTTTTATTACTGTCAGTAGAAATATTGTCAGAAGAATCCTCACACAAGTTTGAGTTTTGTTAAAAACTTGAAGAATGAAATGTATGTGGAGTCCATCAGAGACATTTATTGCAGTCATGAGCTGTTTAGTATCAGTCAGTGTTTGGTCTGGACTCTGAACAGGCTCAGTATAAAACCATTAAACCTGATATGAGGCTCTGATTCTTTAGCAGACAGAAAATCATTAACCTGAAGGACATTCTTGTGCCAGAGATTGTTCACAAAACAAAATGACTGAACAACACCGATAAGAAATCAGGATGAAATATTACTGAGAATCCAAATAATTGAGCTGAAATGAGACGAGAATAAAAAAAGTCCGAAGTAAAACTGGTGAAGATACTGAAGAAGTAAATGAATATTAGACATGATACTGAAGCTGCACACATTTCCAATAATACTGAACATTGATCCTGGACTCTGGTCTGACTCTGATCCTGGACTCTGGTCTGACTCTGATCCTGGACTCTGGTCTGACTCTGGTCCTGGACTTGTTCTGTGAAGGATCAGAGTTCGTGTTTCTTTGGAGCCTCTGTTGGTCAAAGTGTAATAATGTGGGATCATCTTTGTGTTGTGGTCCAGTGACTGCAGAGTGACTTCCATGAGTAATATTTAACAGACAGCAGTGAGCGCCCCCTGCTGGTTCCCCTCAGTGTTGCTGTCAGTGATCCTGTAGGATTAACTGCAGTCCTGCTGCTACACCTGCAGTTCAGCTTTTATTCCCACTTCAGTGTCAGCAGCATTGATCACATTTTAATGAGCTTCCTCCTCATTAAAGACATTAAACTCTATTTAATATTCCACCTCTACAGAGGGACTGTGCTGGACTTTGTTCATAGACTTGTCAATAAGCCTCTCACTAAGTGCTTACAGTGTGAAGTAACAGCAGGAGTTCAAACCCTGGAAGTCATTTCTATGTTGTTGGAATCAAACAATCCACTTCCAGGGTTCAGCTTTGGCCTCTTCTCTGCTGAAAACATGGAGCTCTTCTCTCTCCAGTGTCAGTGTCTCAGTGCTTTGTTCTTCATGTGCTGGTAGTGTTTTATTTCCAGCACCATGGTGCAGCGTCTGCATCAGTGAGGGTCTCAGAATGTGTGCTATCAGGATGAACAGATCAGAGGATGCAGAGTCAAAGGTGCAGTCAGTGATTGTGATCAACACAGTTTGTGTCAGATTCAGTGAATATCTCCTCACAGTCTGCTGGCTGTCTGTTCTATGTTCAAACACAGTCCTGTTCTGGAAATGGAGCGAACAATGAGGCTCAGAGTGACAACACAGCACCATTCCAGAGAGGCCTGTGCACAGGAGAGCTGGTGCACGTGAAAGCTAGTGCACGTGAAAGCTAGTGCACACTCATTCTGGTACACAGGGAGATGGGGTCAGTAGGAGTCAGAAGGAAAATAAATTTGGAACATGCTAACTAGCTAAAAGTGCTGCCTCCCTAAATATGCCACATAGCTACAAATGTGAACTATCTACACTACCAGTCAAAAGTTTGGGGTCACTCAGACAATTTGTGTCATGGCCCCTCCCTCCCCTGTGCAGTGCTCTGGCCAAGCTGTGGCTGATTGAGAGCGGCTGCAGAGGAGCGCAGCTGCTCCTAATCAACAATCAGCAGCATATAAAGCCTGGCTCTGCCAAACACTGGGTGCTGGGTCATTGGCTGAGAAACAATGACCTGTCTGCTCCGTTCAGCTGCTGATACTGCTTGGGATTCACCTGCCTGGTTACTTTGTCTCCCCTCTCACTCTTGACTTCCCTGTCGACCCTGTCCCAGTGTTGCCAACTCCTCAGTAAGGAAAGTACTGAGACGTGTCTGTCTGGGAATAACCGAAGATTGCCTGTAATTTGAATTGGTAAATTTTAAAGTGTTTACACCAATGCATCATTTGTGACATTTTACAGCAAATTTTGAAGAAAAACAACAGAATTGTTATTAAAAAGCCAGACAGCCCACTTTGTCAGTAAACTATAGTTTCTTCTATAGAGGCCAAATGCTGTGGTTTATTTTAGTATGACAGTGAAGAAACATTTCCATGTATATCCCGCTCCGTAAGTCTGGATGGGATCTGTAGTGACTTTGTGCATGCGCGATTCAACTGCTGTCTTGCTGCGGAGTGATGTGTCCTCTAATCAGACACTGGGACTGCTGTGGGGTTACTGGACTGACAGTCTGTGCTCTGGGAGGGGGAGAAGCTCACAGCAGCACCTGCTGCTTGTTGAGGACAGTAACTGCAGAATGATCCGAGTTTTCCTGTCAGTCTCCAAAACGGCACAAAAAGTCACTAGATTTGTTGCTAGTCGCTTTTGGCAAAAAAAGTCTCTAGGACGCTTTGGAAAGTCGCTAGATTTAGCGAGAAAGTCGCTAAGTTGGCAACACTGCCCCGTCCTGCAAGGCCCAGTTCCAGAACCCTGTCCCTGCCTCGGCTCCCGACCCCCCTGGACTCTTATATTGTGAGTTTACTCAGTTCTGTTTAGTTAGCCCTCATCGTGGCCTGTTCTAGTTGAGCCCCTATTCTGTTTGGTTTTTGTGCCTCTCGTGTGGAGCGTTTTCTGTATTAAATCCTAGTTAATCATCCGCCTGTAATGACCAACCAGTGTGAATACTGGATTCTCCAAAAACATAAACAACTGAATGCAGAGAACTGTACAAAAAAATTCTACAGACAATTTTCTTTCATCTACGTAAATATAATTCTTAACACAATGAATGTATGAACTTATTGATGTGTGTGTACATGTATACTGATTTATTTGTTTAGTACTGTTAACATAGAGTTCTGTTTTTCTTAAGACAGGAAAAGGCCATTTATTGATCACATACAGGCTATTAAATAAACGTTTATTAAAAACTAAAAAGCACTAAAAATAATAATGAACAACTTAGACATTTACTGAGTCACTAAAATCCTGTAGAGTCTACGACCACATCAGCAGGATTCTAAGCATCCTCTGGTAAATTCACAACCATGTACTGATGTCCCTGAACAAACCGACTTCAGGAGATGATTGGGGATGATAAACTGTGAGCTGCTGGTGGGTTCTCTCTGTTCTCATGTTTCTTACATGTTAGTCTCCTGATGCTGCCTTACTTCAGCCAGTCTATGAGCAACAGAAAACACGAGACTGTCCTCATTGAAAAAACAACCACATAGGTCGTCTGTACACGCCCTTATTACGACTGAGTGTTACATTTTGACGTTAAGCGACCTCTAGCGGTTGAGTAAATATCGACACTCCGGTGTCTCAGCTGAAACGTCACCATGAACAAACTTTGACCTAACCCCAACCATAACCATAAACCCGTCTTGCGAAAGTGAGGGAAAAGGCGAATTAAATCCCGTAATGCCTTCCTGTCTCCCGTAGGGGCGCTAACCAAAATACGCTCTCATGGGTCGTATTCAGGGGCACGTTACATACGACCTGTGTGGTTGTATGAGTTTGAGGACATGTTGGAAAACACAGTTTGTACCCACTGATAAAAACACAAGATAAGAGTGGATCAGTGGAGGAGCAGATGATCTTCTCCAGGAGGATCTGAGTGGATGAATGATGTTTGTTTCCTGTGCAGGTGAAGGTAGAAAGTGTGTGTGAGCTGCTGTGAGTTGAGCATCATGGATGAGTGTGAGGACAGAGAGGAGGGAGTCCCTCCCTCTAAAAGCTCTCTGTGTGGGGAACAGGAGAACCAGAGCAAAGCTCAGAGGTGAGACCACCATCTCTAACTGTCCAGGACTCTGCTGCATGTCAGAGCTCAGCATCACATCACTGCTGCATCATTATTGACAGAAATCCACCTGAACCTGGACCTGGACCTGGACCTGGACCTGGACCTGGACCTGGACCTGCATCCAGCTGTGTGTCCATGAACAGTGACCGGTCCATGAATCATCCTCTTCAATTCAGACGATCTGCAGATGGAAGGTGAGACAGTAAAACTGACAGAAATACACTTCAGACTCAAAGTTGTTGATGTGTTTATTAACAGCTTGAAGATGTTTTGCTTCAGTTTTTATCTGTTCTGGTTTTGTTTCAGGATCCAGCAGCAGAGACCAGACTGTCCTGAACCCAGCTGTCTGTCCTTCAAGAGTGACTGGTCAAAGGATGATTTAATTAACTTCAAAGACGTCCATCCGTCTACTGATCAGATGTAAGCTGGAACTGACAGAAAGAGTCACTTTTTGTAGAACAGAACCAGTTTGTACGACGTGTTGTCCGACCTGGTCTGAAATCCAAAGTGTTTGTGTCTCTTGTGAACGTCCACGTCACAGCGAGGGGAGACATGATGAGGTTTAAATGTGGAGATAACTGGTTCCATTTTCAGTGTCTCCTAAAGACGTTGATGGCATCGTAGCTGATGTTTGTCTCTGTGTGGACAGACGTAATTAGGTCTAACTGTTGATGTTGATCCACAGAGTGGAGCAGCAGAACTCAGAGGTTCCCAGAGCTCAGTCTGTCCAGCAGCATCACCTGGACTCCATATTCATGGTGAGTTCATGGACAACAAGTTGTTCTCCATCTGTTGTGTTCAGGCGTCTCCATGCTGCTCTTTGTAGACCAGTGGACTGTCAGTGTGTCCAACATGGATCTGATGTTTGGCTCCATGATTTGACTCTGATGGACTCATTGACACATTTCTCTGTTCCAGCTGCTGGAGGACAACATGGTGACTTTTGTGAAGAAGGAGCTGAAGAAGATGCAGAAGGTTGTGAGTCCAGATTACCCAGAATGCTCAGAGAGTCAGAGGGAGGATGAGGAGGAGTTGGAGGGTGATGATGAAGATGAGAGGAGCAGCAGAGAGATGTTTGAGCAGATCACAGTGTTGTTCCTGAGGAGGATGAAGCAGGAGAAGCTGGCTGACTGTCTGCAGAGCAGTAAGAGGATTTGTGTAAAGACTGAAGCTGCTGATCAACAGAACATTTACTAAAGTCTCAGAATATCTTCACACAATCATTCTTTACGGTGACAAACTGTCACCTTCACTTTATTGCTACTTTGGTGCTTTAATATCCAGGTTACTTCTACTTCACTCTTTCTTTCTTGTGTTTTCATTCAGAACTTGTTGCTCCAGTTTGTGGACGTAAACTTAAATGTTCTCTGAAGAAGAAGTTCCAGAGAGTGTTTGAGGGCATCGCTAAAGCAGGACAGAAGACCCTCCTGAATGAGATCTACACAGAGCTGTACATCACAGAGGGAGGGACTGCAGAGGTCAATGATGAACATGAGGTCAGACAGATTGAAGCAGCATCCAGGAAAGCAGACAGAGCAGAAAGAAGCTTCAGAGCAGAAGACATCTTTAGAGGCTCACCTGGAAGAGATGGACCAATCAGAACAGTGATGACACAGGGAGTGGCTGGCATCGGGAAAACAGTGTTAACACAGAAGTTGACTCTGGACTGGGCTGAAGACAAAAGCAACCAGGACATCCACTTCATGTTTCCATTGACTTTCAGAGAGCTGAATGTGCTGAAAGAGAGAAAGTTCAGTTTGGTGGAACTTGTTCATCACTTCTTCAGTGAAACCAAAGCAGCAGGAATCTGCAGCTTTGAAGACTTCCAGGTTGTGTTGATCTTTGATGGTCTGGATGAGTGTCGCCTTCCTCTGGACTTCCACAACAATGAGGTCCTGACTGATGTTACAGAGTCCACCTCAGTGGATGTGCTGCTGACAAACCTGATCAGGGGGAATCTGCTTCCCTCTGCTCGCCTCTGGATAACCACACGACCTGCAGCAGCCAATCAGATCCCTCCTGACTGTGTGGACATGGTGACGGAGGTCAGAGGGTTCACCGACCCACAGAAGGAGGAGTACTTCAGGAAGAGATCCAGAGATGAGGAGCAGGCCAGCAGCATCATCTCCCACATGAAGACATCACGAAGCCTCCACATCATGTGCCACATCCCAGTGTTCTGCTGGATCACTGCTACAGTTCTGGAGGAGCTGCTGAGAAGCAGAGAGGGAGGAGATCTGCCCAGAACCCTGACTGAGATGTTCATCCACCACCTGGTGGTTCAGACCAAAGTCATGAAGGTCAAGTATGATGGAGGAGCTGAGACAGATCCACACTGGAGTCCAGACAGCAGGAGGATGATTGAGTCTCTGGGAAAACTGGCTTTTGAGCAGCTGCAGAAAGGAAACCTGATCTTCTATGAGTCCGACCTGACAGAGTGTGGCATCGATATGAGAGCAGCCTCAAAGTACTCAGGAGTGTTCACACAGATCTTTAAAGAGGAGAGAGGGCTGTACCAGGACAAGGTGTTCTGCTTCGTCCATCTGAGCGTTCAGGAGTTTCTGGCTGCTCTTCATGTCCATCAGACCTTCATCAACTCTGGAATCAACCTGCTGGAAGAACAACAACAAACAACATCTCGTTGGTCTAAACTGTTCAGACAGAAGATAGATCCAACACGTTTCTACCAGAGAGCTGTGGACGAGGCCTTACAGAGTCCAAACGGACACCTGGACTTGTTCCTGCGCTTCCTCCTGGGTCTGTCACTGTCGACCAATCAGAATCTCCTACGAGGCCTGCTGACACAGACAGGAAGTCTCTCACAGACCAATCAGAAAACAGTGAAGTACATCAAGAAGAAGATCAGTGAGAACGTGTCTGCAGAGAGAAGCATCAATCTGTTCCACTGTCTGAATGAACTGAAGGATGTTTCTCTAGTGGAGGAGGTCCAACAGTCCCTGAGATCAGGACGTCTGTCCACAGATAAACTGTCTCCTGCTCAGTGGTCAGCTCTGGGCTTCATCTTACTGTCATCAGAAGAACATCTGGACGTGTTTGACCTGAAGAAATACTCTGCTTCAGAGGAGGTTCTTCTGAGGCTGCTGCCAGTGGTCAAAGCCTCCAAGAAAGTTCTGTAAGTATTTGGAGACTGAAGATACTTTTAATTTTCCTGCTGTTTCATTGGTACAATCTGCTTTTTGTCTCTTCAGACTGAGTGGCTGTAATCTGTCAGAGAGAAGCTGTGGAGCTCTGTCCTCAGTCCTCAGCTCCCAGTCCTCCAGTGTGACAGAGCTGGACCTGAGTAACAACAACCTGCAGGATTCAGGAGTGGAGAGTCTTTCTGCTGGACTGGAGAGTCCACACTGTAAACTGGAAGCTCTCAGGTCAGGACTCATCAACCTGTTCAACTGATGACCATTTAAAATGTGTTTTTATTCATGATGAACAGAACAGCTGAGGTGGGAGGTTTTCTGTATTTCTATGACTCACATCAGTTCTGTTACTGACCTTTAGCTCTAGTTTCTCTTAATGAGGCCTCTTCCACTACAGGAACTTAACGACCTGGAACCTGCATCATAGAACCAGAACCTGTAAGAACCTGTACAGTCTTGGTTCCAGGTTCTGTTTTAGTTTCCACTGTTTTACAAATAGAATCTTTCAGACAGACGTCAATGACAGACTTCAGGTCTGTCAGAAATGATGGAGTGAAGCAGCAGCCCTGCAGGTGAGGACAGTCATCATGACTGTTGATAAGCAGTGTCCTCATGTCCTCTGGTCTGTGGGTAAGGTCAGTCCAGTCTTCCTGCTGCTGATGGCTGAGTCCCTTCAACTGAAGTGTTGGTGAAGGATAGAACATCCATCCAACCTGTGGTGAGGTTCATGGTCTCTCTGCTCTCTCTGAAGAGGAGCTACACCCTCATAGGGACCCTATGACCTTTTTCAGATGTGAGGCTGTTAAAGGTTGTTGGTTCTTTTCAGACTGTAGGGACTGAGAGCCAATCACTGGGCAGCAGAGTGTCTCCTGAGACTGAGAGAGAATGAAGAGTCCAGCTCACTGACGCTATGAGGAGTCCAGACTTCATCAAGAGTGGAGATAAACATTTTAAACACATGAGTTTGGAGATCCTTAGTCTGGTTCCAGTGGGATTCATGTGTGAGTGAAAACCAAAGCCTGAGTCTCAACAGCACAAGAAGAAACAAGAAAAGCACTCATGGAGCGCAGTACTCCACCAACACTGTTCATTCCCCCATATGGCATTGTCAGAAATGCAGCATATTTTTTGTAGAAATGCAGCATTTTATGACTATTGTTATTACTGATGATCAGAAATGACGTCACTATAGAATGTGTCTATTAAATATAGATGTACCCACAAAGAAAATGAACTAAGCACAGACATGTGTTATGTATGTGTACGTTACGTACGGATATTGAATTGTGTGACCTACATATGTGTAAATTATTCTTACAAAGGTCTATTGATCAGTTCATCACTTTCTGCAAGGCTTTGTTTTGCTCGTGTTAAAACAACCGTTCCCTCCATGCTTTTATTTTGAAGGTGTATTTTTCATGTTACGGGCTTTTATTTTTCCACCATTCCCGTGGCACAGGAAGTGTTTATCTCAGAAGCGGTGTCTTGACATGAGGAAGAAGCTGCAGAAAAGTCTGAAAATTCACATAAGGATGGAAGGACAACTCAGAAACACCCTCACAATTTAATCAATTGTTTCTTGAATCATTTCCAATGGATAAGTCAGTAGTAGGATCACAATCATGTGACCGTCATCAGGCAGCTGATGCAGCGTTCACTTCTTGTCATGGTTACAGTGACGCCGTGCCGGCCGCTATCTTTCAGTGGGAAATCCTGAACAAATCCATGGATCCAGTCTATAAGCTGCATCACTGCCAAAATCGAATGAGGTGGTCCTTGTGTCATTTCTGATCTTCCCTGAAAGTTTCAGCCGAATCTGTTGGACTATAACACTAAAACGATAACACTATACGCCGATGGAAAGCTTCGATTCTCATGAATCCGCCGGTATAAACCACTTTCAGATGCGATTACCACAGCGGGTGAGAAAAACACGTGTCCGACAAAAACGAATATCCATCCATCCGTTCTCTATACACGGCTTCAACGTACACAGCGCAACTCACATTTCCGGGTTCATTATTACACACAGAAAAAAATATTCCACAAAAAACGGCCATAATCCAACCTTGGACATCCAGATGACACAAACCAGTAAAATATTTTGTCCAAAACATGTCCTGAAGTCGATATAAAATCCACGAATCGGTCGTTTTCAAGGAAATGCACCTCGCGATGTGCGTCCAATATTCCCTGTATTTTTCGTAATTTTTTTTATTTAAAAATAGAATATTAGCGATTTTTTTGTACTGAAAACGGCTGGAATTGACTGAAGCTTAAAGGGTTAAATTCACTGCTGTCTTTTCAACAGGACAGAAAATACTGAACTTAATGTTTTACTTCTTTTCTTGTCTTTGTCTCTTCAGACTGAGTGGCTGTAATCTGTCAGAGAGAAGCTGTGGAGCTCTGTCCTCAGTCCTCAGCTCCCAGTCCTCCAGTGTGACAGAGCTGGACCTGACTAACAACAACCTGCAGGATTCAGGAGTGGAGAGTCTTTCTGCTGGACTGGAGAGTCCACACTGTAAACTGGAAGCTCTCAGGTCAGGACTCACACTTTGAAAGTGAAAGAAAATGAAAGATTGATTCTTTATTTGCTTCAGATGCATCAAATCTGCACCAAAATGTATCTGAAAGACAAAGAAGGAAACAAAGAGTGAGAAACATCCAGCCAAGTGTTGTCCATCAGGTTTGTGTTGTTTTGTGTGTGCAGGCTGTCAGGCTGTCTGGTCACAGAGGAAGGCTGTGCTTCTCTGGCCTCAGCTCTGAGCTTTAAGACCTCAAATCTGAGAGAGCTGGACCTGAGCTACAACCATCCAGGAGACTCAGGAGAGAAGATGCTGAGAGCTAAAGTGGAGGATCCACACTGTAGACTGGAAACTCTCAGGTACAGACAGACAGACACTCTCAGGAAGCTTTTAGCCTACCTTAACACAAAGAGTGGAAGCAGAAGAACACTGTTAGCTCAGCTACACACCATGACTGAAGGGAAGAGGAAACTGTTAGCGTAGCTTAGCACATGGACATGACAGACAGGGAACCTTTTAGCCTAGCTCCAGGAAACATCAATGAGTAAAGCTGAATAATGAGTGTAAACTGAGCTGGAACGTGACGAGCACAGGACAGGACTTTAGAGATGCTGCATTCAGGTGTCTGTGTCTCCATGTTGGACTGGTCCTTTATCAGTGGAACAGTGTGAGAGCCATGTAACGTCCATGTGTGCTGCTGAAAGAGTCTCTGCTGCTCTGACCGTCCTCCTCCTTTCAGGGTGACGCCTGCTGGAGTCCGATGGTTGACACCAGATCTGAGGAAGTGTAAGTGTGTTTTAATGGATTGATGGAAACAAAGCAGCACATTCAAGCATCTTCAAAGTGTCACATCTCTGAGGTCATCATCAAAGCTTTAATACTGATCACATGATCCATCAATAACTGCAGCTGTGTTGTGTTTGTTCTCTCCATCAGATTCCTGTCAACTCACAGTCGACACAAACACAGTAAACAGAAACCTCAAACTGTCTGACAGCAACAGGAAGGTGACATGTGTGAAGGAGGATCAGTGGTATCCTGATCATCCAGACAGATTTGACTTCTGGGCTCAGCTGCTGTGTAGAACTGGTCTGACTGGTCGCTGTTACTGGGAGGTGGAGTGGAGAGGATGGGTTCATATATCAGTGAGTTACAGAGGAATCAGAAGGAAAGGAGGCAGTGATGACTGTGGGTTTGGATTTAATGATCAGTCCTGGAGTCTGATCTGCTCTGATGATGATGGTTACTCTGTCAGACACAACAACAGTAAAACATCCATCAGTTCCTCCTCAGTCTCTCACAGAGTTTCAGTTTATGTGGACGTTCCTGCTGGAACTCTGTCCTTCTACAGAGTCTCCTCTGACTCTCTGATCCTCCTCCACACCTTCAACACCACATTCACTGAAACTCTCTATCCTGGATTTGGGTTCTACTGGTTCTATCCTGGTTCCTCAGTGTTTCTGTGCTGAGTTCAGTCTCCAGAGTCTCCTCCTGTCAGAGAAACAGTGTTGAACAGATAGTTGAGTCTCTCCATGACTCTGTCCCTCACAAACATGTTTTCACATTCATGGATTAAATCTAATCTTCTTCCTCTTCAAAGATGAAGTTGTGATTTTTCCAGGAGCCAAATGTGGTACAGAGGAATATAAACCACCTTTCGTCAAAATTGACAGCTTCCAATCAGAAGCTGCCACGTCACAACTTTGACAGGTGGCCCCGCCCCCTTTTTTACCGGAAGTCCCGCCTTACCACGTGCTCTTTTACAGGAAGTCCCGCCTTATGACGTGTTATTTTCACCACGTGATCTTTGTTTATTCCGGGAGACCCTTCCCCTCGGACGCCAAAGTCAGGTCTAAAGTGTCTCCCTAACCCTCAGCGGCTTATCTATTCGGTGCAGCATGCGCCCCCCTCCCCCCCCCCTCCCCCTCCCTCCCTTCCGGGTCCTAACAGTCAAAAGTATTTATCTGATCTGGAGCAGAAGCGTCCCTGTAAAACAAAAATTTCGGCGTTCTCATCCCTCCTATGACAGAGTTTTTAGCATTCTTTGACAGAGAAACCTGTGAAAATCAAAAATGTTTCTGTATTCTCTCTGTAATAGCGTTCTCTGAACCCCATGCTGCTCTCCGGTATGTCTTGTCGGCTCGCCGTCGTGACTGCTGTGTGTGTGTGTGTATGTGAATGTGATCGCCTATCTCTCCCCTAAGCCCCTCCTTAATCACCACAGGGTTATCAGAGACGCAGGGGGAGAAGTGGTGATCAGTGTGTGGGTGTCTGTGTAAACAAAACAACAACTCTGGGAAAAAAATATGGAGAGAAGCATGGATTGCGGAGGACCTGATAATTCAGAAAATCCCGATACCCCTAATAGTGTTAAGGAACCCGTCCTGGTCAGCGAGGTACCGGTGACAATTTTCTACCAAGGATGGGGAGCTCCAAAGAAACGCGTTCAGTACATGTCCCGGTTTCAGAACCCCCCTATCGGCTCTCTTCATCAGAAATGGGGGTTGAAGAACGGGGGTGCATGGGGGTACGACTTCAACTACACTGGTCACGAAGTGGGTTTTTACCAAATAGAGGAAGGAGAAAGTTACAATTCTCTGACTCTTAAACCGGCGCTGACTTCTACAGACTGGACTATGCTCGCATTGTTAGGCCGCGGTCATCTGGAGATAAGACCTCTCCGCAACGAAGATGGAACAGCGATGAACCACAGACCGGGTCAAGTTCTGGTCAGTCTGGTGTGGGAGACAAAAAGCTCTCCCTCAGGCCGTTGGTTTTACCGAGCCAGTCGTCAACATACGTCAGCGGAGGATCAGGACGAATTCGTGCTGGAATACTTCAACACAGAGTGCGGCGTATTTCAGACAATTTTACGTCTCCCCGTTGAAACCTGGTTTGAGATGGTTAAGGAATATGGCTCGACTATTTCAAATCTCTTTGAATCCAGTCGCTCCTCGACAGCTGTCGTGGTAGTGAAAAAAAGACTCCAGTTCTAGACCCCTCCCCCCCCCCCCCCCAAAAAAAAAAAAAAAAAAAAGACCAGTGTCATCGCACCCCCCTGCGTCCGCCTGCCTACCTCTGTAATTTAAAGATAGCGTTTTTCACGAGCTTGTGTCAGACTTTGAAAAAAACTTAAAAACCGAGCATGTCTCTTCCTTTCGAAACACCACCGCTTTCCCCCCTGCTGTTTAGCCAGGAGCTGGAGGAGAGCTGTCCTGATTCACCGCTGCCGTCTTCCCTCGAGACCTCCCTGCTGGAGCCCGAAGCCGCTTCCACGCAACAGCTGTCTTCGTCTGCGGAGACGTGCCTGAGTCAGGACGGGGAAACTGACGCTTCCCCGGGCCCGTTACCTTCTTTCGCTGAGACTTGGCCGGTTGAGCCCAGAGCTGCTACCCCGTATCCTCTATCATCTTTCGCAGAGACCTGGGTGGGTGAGACCGGCGCTGCTGCTGCAGCTTCCCAGTACTCGCTAACTTCTTCAGCGGAGACGTGCCTCAGTGAAACCGGGAGTGTTTCCCTGCTGCCGCAACCTTCATCAGCTGAGGCGTGCCAGGGTGACCCCGGGGCTGCTTCACCGTTACCCTCGCCTTCTTCTTCGGAGGCATCCCAGGACGAGAAACTAGCTACTTCGCCTTCCTCCTCTGAGAGCTCGGAGGACGAGGCCCACCCTTCCTCGCACAGCGGTTTAGTGTGTTTCCAGAAAGTGTTTCCATCGACATCCGACCAAACGGACGGCCCGATAGCAGACATTCTGATGAATACAGTGAAATCTGTGGCGAGCCATCTGCTGAGCTGCGTTCTGACTAAATACCGTGAAGAAATCTGTTACGGTTGTCAGGTGAATCACCCGAGCCAAATCCAGCATGAGTGTCTGACCGATTTACCGGACTTTTTTTACCAGACGCACTTTGAAGAGCTGAACAAGAGACTTTGGACCCATCGTTTTATCCCTGCTATCCAGAGAGCTTTGGAGAAACGCTCTCTCCATGTCTCCGACCACCGAGTTTACGGTCTTTGCGAAGCCTTCCTACACGAGATGAAATTCACCAGGCGCATCGATGAGAGACTCAGTAATCTTTTCTTCAGATTGACCAAAGGTGAGGTGGGGCGAATTAAAGTTCTGTGCGACGCTGTGGAGTTTTTTGAAAATAAAGTGTGATCCCCGTGTTTTTTTTTACGGGGTGGAGGTATATGAATTAGCTTCTTTTATATTTATCAGAAAACAAAGAGAAAATTTTTTAAAAAAAAGGGAAACTACTGTTTTAAGTTATATACCTATGTACAAGACCAGCTTGTCATATGTCGCTTAATCGATGTTTTGGATCGAGTGATTAGAAACCGAACGAACGGCGAAACACCCGTGCACAAAGACTCTGAAACTGTTCAGTTGGAAAAACTGCTCAACACGGTGCGACTTCACGCTGAGCCGCTGCAGTGGGGCGAGATTGTACAGGATACAGTGCAGCTGGTCCGTAATCACTCTGTGTCTTATGCATTTGAGAAAATTGTTAAAGAAATCCATTCTTTTCATGTGAGCCATCTGTTTACACTGTACGCTTTATTTGTAGATGTTTGTGCTTTCTGCGTACAGAACCACTCACCCGTAAACACCTTGTTTGAATTCCGAAAGCTGCATGATGTCATCCGCGACACAGCGCGCGGAGGTTCTCTGCTGAAATCAGCGTTATCTACCATAACGGGGTAACTTTTTATTATCTAGAATAGTTTGAAGGTGTTTTGTGCGAATAGTTTTAGTATTCAGCTTTATTTTAAAAATTTAAAAAATGTTTTTGCTTGAATAGCTCTTAGTATTTGTCTTCTAAAAATGTTTTTGCTTAAATATTTTCTACTATTTTGCTTTCTAAAATTGCTTTGTGTTTGAATAGTTTGAACCTGCTTTGTGCAAATAGTTTTAGTATTCAGCTTTATTTTTAAAAATTTAAAAAATGTTTTTGCTTGAATAGCTCTTAGTATTTGTCTTCTAAAAATATATACATTTTTTAAAAATGTTTTTGCTTAAATATTTTCTACTATTTTGCTTTCTAAAATTGCTTTGTGTTTGAATAGTTTGAGCGGGTTTTGTGTGAACAGTTTTTTAGGATTCTGCTTTATTTGAAAAATTAAATAAAATGTTTTTGCTTGAATAGCTCTTAGTATTTGTCTTCTAAATATAATTTTTAAAAATGTTTTTGCTTGAATATTTTCTAGTTTCTGCTTTCTAAAATTGCTTTGTGTTTGAATAGTTTGAGCGGGTTTTGTGTGAACAGCTTTCTGTATTCTGCTTTTATAAAAATGTTTCACTATTTTGTTGCTCGTCAATAAAAATCTAAAAGTGAGAAAAAATAACAAATCTTTATTCTTTATTTTTAAAGTGTGTCAATGTTATCTAAAGCGTGAAAATAACGAATCTTTATTTTTAAAAACCCTGCATTTACCAATTCTTTTACCATAAAGTTTTAGAGAACCCTGGGAGCATCATGTCAGATAGGCGCTTGATGAAAAAGCTGTATTATGCACCCTCTCATCCCGCCAGCTTCGGAGGTGTCGACAGACTCCGCCGAGGCGTTCAGGAGGAAACGGGGAAAAAACTAAATGTGAGAAAAATTAAAGATTTCTTGTCCGAACAGGACACTTATACTCTGCATAAAACAGCTAGAATACATTTCCCCAGAAACAAAGTGTTTGTGCCGAGACCTCTGAATCAATTTCAAGCGGATTTGTGTGACATGCAGGCCCTATCAAAACAAAACGACGGGTATAATTATCTCTTGACCGTGATAGATGTATTTTCCAAAAAAGCCTACGTTAGAGCTTTAAAGAAAAAAACAGCCGTGGAGGTCGTGAGGGCTTTTGAATCCATTTTTAAAGACTCTGAGATCCCTGAAAAGCTGCAAACGGACGCGGGAAAAGAATTTTTTAACAAGCGTTTTCAAGCGTTGATGAAGAAACACGGCATAATACATTTTGCTACGGGCAGCGATCTAAAAGCCTCGGTGGTGGAGAGATTTAACCGCACTCTGAAAAGTAGAATGTGGCGGTATTTTACGGCTAAAAACACTCGCAGATACCTGGAAGTGTTGCAGGATCTGGTGAAGAGCTACAACAGAAGTTATCACAGCAGTATTAAAATGAGCCCCATGCAGGTGAACGCTGAAAATACCTCTCGAGTTTTTCAAAACCTGTACGGTTCTTTCCCTCTACGATACAAAGATGAGTTAAAGATGAATTTTAAACAGGGGGATCTGGTGAGAATATCCAAACTGAGAGGTGTGTTTGATAAAAAATACGAGCAGAGTTATACCGACGAGGTTTTCACCGTGTCTGAATGCATACCTCGCATGCCACCGGTGTACAAACTCAAAGATTATGACGGCGAACCTATAACGGGTACTTTTTACGAAGCCGAGATGCAGAAAGTAAAGCAGGCTCCGGGTAAGCTCTATCAAGTAGAGCGGGTTTTAGACGAGCGAATTCTCGGAGGGGAGAAACAGGTGTTAGTGCGTTGGAAGAATTGGCCCGTGAAATTTAACACCTGGGTGCGAGCGTCGGAGTTAAAAAATGTATAAAAAGACAGATTTCACCCCGTTTTTGTTACTACTGCAAGGAGCTCCGCTCACGTCACCACCCGGCGTTTCTCATCCCTCCTACGACAGAGCATGAATCCGCTCAGCCACGAAGGGTTTTACATCACCCTTCCCTCCAACGCCAGCGCAAATGTATTTAAAAATAACACCATTTCCAGCTTCCACGTGGATTTAGCACGTCCTTTAGATCTCGATGGAGAGTGGCAGGTGGCTTTAACGGAGCTCTCATACCCTCATACTTGGTTTAATGTTCCTATCGAACAGGGGTATTTTGAGTGGAAGCTCCAAGCTCCTGACAGCGAAATTCACAGGCAGAAGATCAGAGGGGGATACTACTCGAGCGTGAATCAATTTACTGCAGAAATGAACGCTTTTCTTAAAAAAATAAGCGCTGACGTGCAGTTTGTTTTTAGCGCTATTCAGAAAAGATTTGAATTTCAGGCCGGTGGACAGTATCATCTGCGCTTCCACCCCCCTTTGGCGTACATGGTGGGTATGAAACCGGGCGAATGGTTCACTTTTAATGAGAGGATGGCTCCGTTTCCAGCAGATATAAAGGCTGGTTTTTATCATCTTTATTGTTATAGCGATGTGGTAAGCCATCAGTTAGTGGGTGACACATACGCTCCTCTCCTGAGAATAGCAGATGTAAAAGGCTCGTTTGGAGAGGTGGTCACGCAATATTTTAATCCGCCCTACTACCTACCGGTGGCTAAATCACATATAGAAACCATTCACGTTGAATTAAAAACTGATCAAAACACACCCGTTAATTTCACCTTTGGCAAATCCATCGTCAAACTGCATTTTAAACCCTTGAAAAAAAGCTTCATCTCCTCT